>NC_083777.1:22196903-22204403 GCF_963514075.1 Conger conger | reverse complement strand
AGTAGGCAGCTAAAGCACATTCACATAGAGTACACAGGGTCAAGTACTGATGTCATAGTAACCCACTCTACTTAGGCAGTGTCAGTGTATCAGTGTATTTGTCGAGCTTTTCTGTCTGTGAAAAAGGCACCGTCAGATACATTTCATTTGTGTTTGAGTGTATCGAACCAGTATACACAACAGCCCCCCTTAGCCCCCCTGCTAGCTCTTACTGTAGAGGATAAATAGTCAAAAATCCAATGAATGCGCACTCACAGTACACGAGGGTCACAGAGATTAAAGAAAGCAACGCTCCCATGCTCTATATTTCAAATGATTTCTCCCAGTCCCCTCTCCTCAGATTATGAAGGAAGCCATCCACTCAAAATACATTCGAAGAGGACAACCTTGAAGTAAATATTGAAAAAATATTGAAAATAAGATTATTTAAGTATCATAATGATGGCTTGTTTAATCTTTCATTCTGTCATCTTTAAAGTAGACTAAGTCAATGGCATAAATGAGGTAAATCACAGGACAGCCACCATCTGGCCTGGTGCATACAGAGCATGGGCATCTGGTCCTGCATGACAGCTGTGAATATGCCTCTTCACTGGTGGGGTGTGTGTCCTCACTCCTGCAGGAGAGCTGTGAACACACCTCTTCACTGGTGGGGTGTGTGCTCACTCCTGCAGGAGAGCTATGAACACACCTCTTCACTGGTTTGGTGTGTGTCCTGCAGGAGAGCTGTGAACACACCTCCTCACTGGTTCGGTGTGTGCTCACTTCTGCAGGTGAGCTATAAACACACCTCTTCACTGGTGGGGTGTGTGTGCTCACTCCTGCAGGAGAGCTGTGAACACACCTCTTCACTGGTGGGGTGTGTGTCCTGCAGGAGAGCTGTGAACACACCTCTTCACTGGTGGGGTGTGCGTGCTCACTCCTGCAGGAGAGCTGTGAACACACCTCTTCACTGGTGGGGTGTGTGTCCTGCAGGAGAGCTGTGAACACACCTCTTCACTGGTGGGGTGTGCGTGCTCACTCCTGCAGGAGAGCTGTGAATACGCCTCTTCACTGGTGGGGTGTGTGTCCTGCAGGAGAGCCGTGAACACACCTCTTCACTGGTGGGGTGTGCGTGCTCACTCCTGCAGGAGAGCTGTGAACACACATCCTCACTGTTTCGGTGTGTGTCCTGCAGGAGAGCTGTGAAAACGCCTCTTCACTGGTGGGTGTGTGCGTGCTCACTCCCCCAGATTTTCCAGAGAAACAGACTTTGCCCAGTGTCTCCTGGGAGAGATGCTTAAAGAACCAGCTTTCCATTTTCAGAGGAGCGACACATACGTAGCCCTAGTCAGGCTAACTGATGGCGCGTCCACTCCCGTTATTGAATCCCTTTCAGATCAGAGGCTTCAGTGGAACAGGTCGATATATTTGGTGGCTCTGAAGTGGAGCAGAGGACACTGAAAGGGCGCTTTAATGTCCCCTTGGCAAGAGCCGAAAGAGCCCGGCAACAATTTGAGAAATTTGAAATACACTCGCAACTAGAACGCAATACTGTAACCTTGTCTGCCCTTCATAGCTTCTTTGTAAGAGTGGGGACCAAATAATGTATTCATTTGGGAGAAAATAGACTATTTTTGGTGTTAATAAAACAAAAAACGATGTGGTTTTAAAGGAGCAATTTGTTTCTGGCAATAAAAAGTGATGAAACTGCACAGTGATTTCTTCCTCTTTTCTGATGAGCAGAAACCAGTTTATTCTCTACGCCTTATCTGCCTGTCCAAATCTCTTCCTCCCACCCCCATACCTTCACTTTGCTCAGAATTCAAGTGTCAGCTTTTCTCACACTGACTCCTGTTGTACTTGGCAGAATTTGTTTGTGTGGAGGTAGAAATCTCATCTGAGGAAATCCTGAAAAACGGATTTTATTTTTGTCTTCCCTCATTCTGTCTCACCCTGCCTCCACAGCCCAGCGAAAATTCAGCTCCAGTTCACCTGGGACTTTGTGGGAAAGACAAACAGAGCCGCATTGGCTGGGATTTTACAGGCAGTTTGAATATTTAATTTTGCCTGAATGTCCGCATGTCTCCACTCCCTTTGTCCCTCTCTCAGTCTTTTAAACAAAGCTTTGCGAATTCCATCATGGTATCAAAACCTGGAAGTTTCGGCAATAATGAACATAAGACTTGAAGGGGAGGTTTTTTGGGATGTTTGTTAAACATTTTTTATTCTTTTCTTTCAAGTACCGGTAGTGGTTGTTACATCAGTATTAGAACACTCAGTTAAGAGCATTCACTTACACTCTACAATAAGGTACATTAATTGGCATTAACTAATGTACTTGTTAACATGAAGTAATTGATGTACAAATACATCAATTAAGCATGAGATAAAATGAAGTATGTTATCATCTGTTAACTACTAAATAATTTATTAGTTACATGAATATTTATATATTAGTAAACCATGAGATATAATTATAATGAAAATATATCATTAGTTAATTTACAAAAACGTTAGCAATATCAATTGGCATTAACAAATGTAGTTAACATGATGCATGATACAAATGATACAAATGCATAAACAAAGTTGGACCGATGAACAATTCAGCAATGAGTTAACAACTACAATAGTTAATACCAATTCATGTCACCATTTTGTAAAGTGTTACCAAGCATTCTAATCATATTTGTAATCTGACACCTTAAGGGTTAAGGAAATGCGGGTGTATGGCTGTGTACCTATAATAAGGTAAAAGGCGGGGCAGTGCTTTGGATTCATGCGTGTGAAAGGAAACAGCAAACTGCAATACCAATGTACGGGGTCGAAATCTGTACCACATATGGCCACTAGATGGAGACATACTCATCAGGGAGACGGGCTGTTCACCCATATTCATGCAAATGGCTGACATCTTGGCGGTCGGTGATGGTTTATTAGGAACGTCTTTATAATTCAGTTAATAGCAACCAAATGCTTTCTCTCACTGCCTGCTGCTGAACGTATCAGCATTTTGGCCAGGTAATTAGCGCTACTGATTGGTCTTCTCACCTGACTCACAGTTAAACCGAGGGTGGTAAACCAGCAGTTCTCAGCTCTCGAGGACCGTGATTTGTCCGTGATCCCTGGTGTAAATAATCATTATGTTATGATAGATTTGAACAAGATTTTTTTATTTTTTATTATCAATTCATTTAATAACCTTTCAAATACCATCTGGAAGAATACACATATTGTTGAGTTATGATATAATATAAAGTTAACTTTGCCCAATGAAAAGATAAGGAAAAGTTTGCCTTTAACAGAGCAGCTGCTGAGTTGGTGAGAGTGGCGTGAGTTTATCAGCTCTTTTCTTCAGCTCTAGTCAGGACTGTGATAGGCCCAGCCCTAATGCAAACCACACCGTGTACTTCCTGTGCATGCAGGAACTCATATGGTGAGAGAACCATCAGCAGTCACGTGTAACACTGTGACATTGCCCACACACACACACACACACACACTCCTGCCTCTGCGTGATCCATTTACACTGCACACCTGCATTTACTGGGGCTGTGCCACACAGGTCTGGCTG
The DNA here is from genome assembly GCF_963514075.1 of Conger conger. Taxonomy (NCBI): domain Eukaryota; kingdom Metazoa; phylum Chordata; class Actinopteri; order Anguilliformes; family Congridae; genus Conger; species Conger conger. The sequence continues at coordinate 22,200,847 of NC_083777.1, read as the reverse complement.
GAGGCTATGATTCAGGAGGGAGGGAGAGAGAGACAGAGCATGGGAGAGAAAGGGGGCAAAGAGAGAAAGAGAGAAAACGAAAAGAAAATCATTTAGAAAATTGGAATAGAGATTGAAGAAGTAGACTTAGACACACCAGCTAGAGGAGAAGAGAAACGCATGATTAAAAGGACGACCGTATAACCATCAGTCTTAAAATGAAATAAAGGAAGGCCATTTTTCACTACAAATGACTGCATTTGAGGCCATCGCCATTTTAGTGGGAAAAGGATCTGATTGGATAGAGCCTCCCCTCCCCCCACTGGATGCCTGTGTTGCTCACTGGACTTGGCCTGGCTGCACATGAGGCCCATGGGCTCAATCGGACCTCCACCCCCCCGACCGAGTCCCCCAGCACCTTCTGCAGCATGGGCAGTGCCGCCTCCCCAGGGAGTTTGGAGGGGAAGGAGGAGAAGGAGGGGAAGGAGGGGCAGGGGGGGAACGACGCACTAGGACTTATTTTGAATGTCGGAATAACATATGATTACCTCGCCCAAATTCCAGAATCATCACCGAGGCGCGCCCTGTCAAGTGCCAAACGTGCATTCACCGGGAGGGTTAAGCGATCCGGCAGATTGTTTAGCGAGCAGAAAGCCGGGCGCCGGGCGGGGGTTGGGGGGTTGGGGGGGTGGGTTTGTGTGAAGATATGCAGGCAGACGGCCCCGCCGGGCGCCATAAGGAGGAGCGCGGCGAGAGGGCGAGAACACGGGCGGCGTGCCCGGACGCATCGCCCCGCCGCCTCGCTCCCCGCGGACCAGATGCCCATGCCAGCCTCCGCAGAAGTTCCCCTCGCACTTCTCCTCACACCTCGCCTCCGTTTCCGCACCCTTGTCACAACAAGCCCGTCCCCGTTAGCGACGCGCCGGCTTAGAGGCAGCCAGGGGCTAACGGCCGCGCTGCGCTAACTGCCGCGCTGGGCTAACCGCCGCGCTGGGCTAACCGCCGCGCTGCGCTAACGGCCGCGCTGCGCTAACGGCCGCGCTGCGCTAACTGCCGCGCTGCGCTAACGGCCGCGCTGCGCTAACTGCCGCGCTGCGCTAACTGCCGCGCTGGGCTAACTGCCGCGCTGCGTTAACGGCCGCGCTGCGCTAACTGCCGCGCTGCGCTAACTGCCGCGCTGGGCTAACTGCCGCGCTGCGCTGACTGCCGCGCTGCGCTGACTGCCGCGCTGGGCTAACTGCCGCGCTGGGCTAACTGCCGCGCTGCGCTGACCGCCGCGCTGGGCTAACGGCCGCGCTGCGCTAACTGCGCGCCGGGTCCGTTTACGACCACGGAGGGCTCTCGTTTATTTACGGCCGCAGAAGCCTGATCGCCGCCGCCGTTAACGCAGCGCTAACGTCGCTGTTTTTCATTTCTGAGCCAAGAATAAATACGCAGATTTCAGGAATGGATCTTTTCCTGTGCATGATCGCCAACATCTCCAGTCACTCATACCACAGGGGTTTTAAAAGGCCTGTGAGTTGGCAGGTTCTCACCCTTTACTGCAATCGTGGAGGGGGAGGACGGGCTGAATGTATGAATATGATGAACACAACATGGAATTCAATTTCTCCACCCCCCACAAACAGATGGTGCCCAAGGCGACCGCCTATATTGCCCATGCATAGAAAAGACCCCCACACTTCCCCCACACAATGCATCCTTCTCCCTGCTACAGCACTACATGCCTTGGTATGTACGATGTCCTGCAATTTCTCACCTATCTGATTAGCAGTGTACTCAGTGCTCACATACTACTGCATACTATAGACTCATGAATGTATTCACCGCGGATATAATAAATAAGTTGTTAGAGACATGCTCTGGTTGACACACACAGGCAAACACACACTCCCGCACACATGCATTGGTGTGCAAAGAGAAGCCCATGCGCACACACACTCCTCAACCTCCCACGACCGTGAGACATCTCGAAGGTGGCTTCACAAGTTGCCCTCTTCCATCTGGTTGTGGTGATGCAGTTTCTGAGCGATTGTGCCATGATAACCTCCTCCCAGCAGGCGAAAATGTAAGTATTTTAACATTTTTACATCGGAGTGTATCGGATTACAAAAGCAAGCTGCGGTGAAAATATTTCCAAAATATTATTTTATCTTCCTGCATAGGTTTTGAAAAAGGTGTAGAACATGTTGTTCCTGAGACCGGAGATTCATGCCCCCTACAGGGGATGAAATTAATTACAGTACCAGGTGTGAGGAGGATTTAGGATAAAACATTTCTCATTGAATCTGTGCTAAGTAGATGAGCTTGATCATTAATCGTAGGATTCACAAGTTTGCAAGTTTGTCAGGAAGTGAAGGTGAAGCATAGTTTTATTTCTGAATCCAGCAATTTGAACAATTAGCACCCTCATTCAAATTCCCTGTTTGACAAAGGGGCAGAGAGCAACCCTACTTCAAGGCTACTTTGTCTGGCAAAATTGGTCAGTACGGGAGCTATCACACTTTCAGGGTTCCATTGAGAACTAAAATGCCAAAGGGACCCTTTTTTTCTGAGAGTGTACAGGGGACAAAACTGAATTGCTGGGTCTTAGAAGATGTCATTTCCGAATAGTTCTGAATAGCTGTAATTCTCCTGTGACTTCCCCTTCCCTGTACATGGGAAATACCAGTGTATGGTAATTACACACACCTGCAGGCCAGGTGGGGGAGCGATCGGCTTCTTGATTGTCCAATTCACCTTGAGAATCTTGACAGGCCGGTTATACCTCTCTTGTTGAACCTCTCAACCTCCTCTTAAATAGCACACAAAGGTCTCTCAGTACCCCTGCCTCCAGTAACCTCCGCTGCAGAGAGCTCCTATCAGCGCAATCACAGTTATTCGTTATTTTAAAATAAAATAATTCATATTAATCATGAAATCTTCAAAAGTTAGCTTGCTATCAAAACTTAGCAGTGCAAGCCAGTGGATCCAATCTGGTTCTGTACAAAGTTTCACTGCAAAAACATAACAGAATCAGATCCTCGCTGAGGCACTGTAGGTGTAGGTGTAGATGTGTGGCTGGGGTGAGGTAGGTGTGTCTCGGGTGCGCACAGGAAGGCGTGTTAGCGTGGGGGCAGCGGTGTGGCGTGTGCGGGGAGGGAAAGCCTGTACAGATCCCGTGACCACTCGAACAATAGGTGCACTTTGGAACAGCAGCGAGTCAGCAAACACAGGCCCACACCCTCTGCAGGCCCGCAGGTGTGTCTCGGGCCTGCTGGGAGGAGGGAGCCTTTTTGGACCCTGGGCCGAAGCCGTCCCTCTGCGCGCCAGGGAGGAGACACCCTCGCGTGTAGGTAAGATCTGAGCAGACCCCAAGTAGACCCAGAGCAAGACCATGCCCCCTCTCCTCCTCCATCTCTAGAGCCTGCTGAAAAAGGTAATCTGCTTCTAGCTCGAATGAGCTTTCCTTACAAAGTCAAGATCGACTGTGACTACGTGTGTTCCCACTGTTGAGCATTTCGTTTTAGTTGTCATGGGCTGTATGGTTGGGTTTTATGACCGCTATTTATATTTGAAAACATGTTGTATGTTTGCTGAATTGTTGAATGGTGCGTATCTGGTGGTTGGAACTTGGTTTGCTGTGAGTGTAGTGCACATAATAGTTTTGCATTCTGCTATACAAGGACACCGGTTTCATGGAGCACTGAGACTAAAGTCTTTGCCAAGATAAGGAATTTTCTCAATGAAGTGAATCCCCCATTGCTATTGGTATAAGTCTTGCAAATATTTATTGATATTACATAAAAGGCAACACAATAGCATTGTAGTTCAGTTATTGAAGTGACTGCTCCGGTCCTTAAAATGGTTTCTGAATGAATTCATGCACTTTGGACACTTAAACCATATTTTCACATATGAATATTTACTTTAAGTGAGAGGCAGGACAAGTTAACTTCCCCAACATAGTTTTGCAAATAGAATTG
>NC_083777.1:21906903-22191903 GCF_963514075.1 Conger conger | reverse complement strand
ATAATATGGCAACAATGGTTGATTTCTGTTCATGCCAATGAAAGCATTTGAATTTGAAATTTGAGAGAGAGAGAGAAAGAGAGAGCATACAGAGAGGGGATACAGCAAGGAGGCAGCGAGTACGCTGGTGTGGGAGGCTGTTTTGAACCTCTTCTTTTTTTTCTGTGCGTCCATTCATGAATTCCTCCTCCCTTGTCCTCTTCTTTTTTCTCCCCCTCTCTCTCCCTCTCTCTCGCTCAGGTGGATGGAACACGTATGACGGCGTATGACTGCCTCAGAGCCCGTGTGCCTGGCTGTGGTTATTCCCCCTCCCTTTTTCTCTCTCTCTCCCTCTCTCTCCCTCCCTCTCTTTCCCTTCACCCTGTCCTATCCTGCGCTGCCTCCCCCCTTCACATACAGATACACATGGACACCCCCCCCCTCCTCTAAACCTCTCCTCCTCTCCCTGCAACCTCTCCCTCCCTCACTCCCTCCCTCCCCATTCCCTCCTCTTTTTTAGCGAGAGACCGGGCCAGGGAATTGAAGATCGGAAAGAGAAAGAGGGATAGAAAGAGAGAGAGAGAGAGAGAGAGAGAGAGAGAGCCTCTGGTCTGTAATCAGATGAAAGTGCTGATAATCCTGGCTCTGCCTCCATCTTGCTCACTGCTGGAGAGGAGGAGGAGGCAGAGGAGGGGCCAAGCCAGTAGGCGGGCGGGCAGGGCGGGGGTCACCTGTGGTGGGGAGGGAGGAGGAGGAGCAGGAGCAGGAGGCGGCTTTCTTTCTTCCGAGGGCCCCGGACCGTCATGGGCGCGCGGAGAATAAGGGAATACTGACTCTGAGAGGCAGGCAGAGAGAGAGAGAGAGAGAGGGAGAAAGAGAGAGAGAGAGGGAAGAACAGAGGAGAGCTCCAGGCCAGCCTCTGACTCATAACAAAGGTAAGCAAGACTGACTGAGGCAGACATTCTGTCATTTTTTATTTTTTTTTTAATCTTCATTTTTCTGTCTGAAGACACAGTTGCCTGTGTGTCAACGCCGCTTCACCCGAACCCCCGGCGCAGGTGCAGGGGCTGCGTGCCGGGAGGGGGGAGGTGAGTGGGAGAGCAGGGGGGGGGGGAGTTGGGGTTGGGGGGGGGGGGTAGAGGAACCAGAGACACAACACCTGCAGTACAATGGTATTTTTAGCTTTCCTGGGCGAAATGGCATGGAAGTGTGTTTGAGTCAGAGTCTAGCTCTGGATTGGCCGCTATGTACGGATGTAGCTTTCTCAGTTCTGCGCGCCTTGTTGTCCTCACACCTGCTCTCTTGGTCCTGATGCGTCTCGTTCTCATATCTCGTAATGTCAGAGAAATGTGCATGTGGACAGTGCAGGAAAATGTTGTCGTACAGCCCTGATAGCCCGGTCGATGTCCTCGTTAACATGAAGTCAAAACTGTAGACCGAATTGAGCTGTCTGTGATTTTTTGTGAGGCGCACAGAGATTAAACGTTCCCTGAGTTCACCTGCGAAATTCCTCTCAAACGATTGTGAGGAAACTTTATTTTTAGAGGGAGGCTGTGGTTGAATGGGTTCACTGACTCAGAGCCAGTTTCTAATACAATATGCGTTGACGGGTCACAGTATTAAATATCTAGCCTGAATTGAACATATTTTTATGATGTTAAGGACTAGGACTGGGAGTACTAGACGCATGGAAAGAAACGTGTGGACAACAGCATGTGCTCATTTGCTGAGCTCAAAACGGACAGATAGAAACAAATGAAACCACACAAACATGACAAACAGTGTGCCCTTTGTCTGTGAGAATAATGCTCCATCCTGTTCATGAAGGTTCTTGCCAGCTAGGGGGATCATAATATTGCTCTGCCAGGGCCTGGGTCTGACACAACAGCGGTGGCAGTTGTTGTTGTGGTCACGGTTGCTGTTATATTTGTGGTTGTGGTTGTGGTTGTGGTTGTTGTTGTTGTTGTTGTGGTTGTTGTTGTTGTCGTTGTCATTCTGGTCGTGATTTGGAGCCGTATGGTTGTGCAGCTGCCATAATCCACCGTGTCACAGTTTCTGATTGTTTCCACTGTGAGGTTTAACTGATGTTAATCCCTCCTTGGCCCCAAGGTTGGAGACAATACAGTCTTACTGTAGGTGCCGGTAGCTGTAAGTGACCTAATGCTAGTTTACACAGTGTGGTGTACACCCGAGTAAGGACAGACATGCTCGTGTTTACACTGATTCAATTAGAATACTTCAGGAACATGCTAGTGTAACCATGGTGATTTAATTGCGTGTGCCTTAAAACGGTTTTATTGCTTCCACCGGTCACAAATGCAATGTCTGGAAACAGAAATTAGTCTAATTGTTGCCAGTGTAATTTTCAGTAATGTTTTATTTTATAGGCCTACTATTTACTGGGTAAATACAGCTACTTGAGTAGATAACTATTGATTTCATATTTCAAGTACTATGAAACAAACTTCTTAAGTACTATGAAAATATACTTATCTCTGAAATCAAAATATCTACCTAATAGGTACCCATGAGTAGCTGGTATTTACTCAGTAAATACTAGCCAATTAACCGCCTTTAAAATGAAGTGTTGTTATTCTAATTAAAATAACTGGACTCAGACTGCATGTTTGATCGATACAGAGTGTACCTGGTACTAACCCATGGATGCAGTTAATGGTTGGCCAATGTTCATTCAATGTACCACTTTCTTAAAAGATGTCTATAATTTGATAACATTGTTTCAATGTTGATCTTTTGATCCTTTCAAACATAGTAGTCTCTCTCCCTCTCTCTCTCTCCCTCTCTCTCTCCCTCAGTTGTGAATTAGATCATCTTACTTCAAGTAATTAAATTAAAATCAAGCATTGATGGAAATATACTGCTAATTTTAATAACATTTAAGAAAGAGCTCATCATCAGAAGAATTTAGATATTAATTGTTTGCACCTGCACACGTCGTGCTCTTTCCAAAAGAGACTTACAGGGGCTCTCAGTCAGGGTTAGGTCAGATCAGCTGCCTCATCTTCAGTCAGGGAACATCGTGTCCACATACACGCACATGAGCGCGCAGACACACACACACACACACACACACATACACACACATACACGCACAGGCACACGCACACACACACACACACTCACACACATACACGCACATGAGCGTGCATACACACACACACACACACACATACACGCACAGGCACGCGCACACACACACACATATACGCACATAAGCGTGCATACACACACACACACATACACACACATGCACGCGCACACACACACGCACACATACACGAACATGCGTGTGCACACACACATACACGCACATGCATGCGCACACACACACTCACACATACATGCACACATGCATGCACATGCGCGCCCAGACACACATGCACACATACACACACAGACACACACACATGCGCGCGCAGACACACACACACACACACATATACACACACACACACACACACACACACACCCATGCACACACACACACACACACACACACACACACATGCGCGCGCACACACACACATACACACACACATATACACACACACACACACACACACAGACACACCCATGCACACACACACACACACACACACACATAGCCGTCCACTGGTGGATAATTCAGAGTGACCAGCGTAGTCCACAGCGACCTGCACAGTTGTGCTGTTTCACTCTCCTGCGCACACAGGGACCTCCTGCATGGCCTAAATGCTCATTTAAACTGAGCACACTCTCCCCCCCGTCTCTCAAATAATCTAGTGGATCAGCGCTGACTGATCCAAATCTTTTCTGATCTCCCTAATCTCTGGGCTGTGTGCAGGATACCTCGCTGATCTGCACAGATTCCTTCCTCCTTGTTGTAATTCAGCGTCCGACTTGTTACTGTGAGGCATTTGTCTGTGTCAGCTTTGCCAGAGCATTATGATTTTAGGGCATGACATCAAGACTTCTCCACCTGACTTAACAAAAACGGGTGGCTTAGTCTTAACCCAAACGTGGGTTAGTCTTGAGTTTGTCCGTAAAGGAACCGAACATAGATCTATAAATAAACTAGTCTTGCATCTGGAATTGATTAAATAAAACTGAATAGATTTGGGGGAGTAATTTTCAGATAACCCCTTACGTAATTATCTCCATATACTGTACCAAGTATCCCGACAGATATAAATAACCTCTTACTTCCTCTTCCACAAGTCAGCTGTTTCCTGCTGTCCCTCCCCCTTCCCATCTTATCCTTTATTCCGTCGATGATTTCCGAGTTTTCGAAAGAAAATCAAATGTACCCCTGCTATTTACGGCATATCTTAATAAAACACCTGTCAAATGCAAAGCTGTACTTACATGAAAAAATTGAATGGTGAATGAATGAATATTGTGGCTAAATGAGAATCGAATTTCCATTATTTGTGATGTCATGGTTATCCTGCTGTTTCTGTTCTTTGACAGTCTCCTGTTCCCCCAGCAGGCCTTGCCCATGGCGGAAAACGGGCGCCCTGCGGCGGAGAGCGCGCCCGAGCCCGTTCCCCCGGGCAGCGTCGGGACCGCCAACGCCGAGTGCCCCGCGGAAGGTGCCATCTTCCCGCTGTCGAAGAGCTCGGTGGACGTGGGGGCCAGGCCCCCGCCTCCGGACGACCTGCCAAAGAGCTTCAGCAGCCCCTCCTGCTCCCGGACGCCGTCCGGCAAAACCGCCGAAACGCCGCTGACCGCCGACTACCGAGGCGGGTCGCACGGTGGGTCCTGTCCCACGGACACCGCTGAGCCCCAGCTCAGCCCCCACGGTGGGCCCCGCGTGCCAGAGACGGGCGACCATCAGGGAGGGAGGATGGATGTACCCTACGGGCCTCAGGCCCAACAGAACCAGGGTCAATCCTACGGGCCTCAGGCCCAACAGGACCTGGGTCAATCCTACGGGCCTCAGGCCCAACAGAACCAGGGTCAATCCTACGGGCCACAGGCCCAACAGAACCAGGGTCAATCCTACAGGCCACAGGCCCAACAGAACCTGGGTCAATCCTACGGGCCACAGGCCCAACAGAACCAGGGTCAATCCTACAGGCCTCAGGCCCAACAGAACCTGGGTCAATCCTACAGGCCTCAGGCCCAACAGAACCTGGGTCAATCCTATGGGCCTCAGGCCCAACAGAACCTGGGTGAACTCTACGCACTGCAGGCCCAACAGAACCTGGGTGAACTCTACGCACTGCAGGCCCAACAGAACCTGGGTGAACTCTACGCGCTGCAGGCCCAACAGAACCAGGGTGAGCCCTACAGCTCTCAGGCCCAACGGAACCAGGGTCAATCCTACGGGCCACAGGCCCAACAGAACCAGGGTGAGCCCTACAGCTCACAGGCCCAACAGAACCACTCCGGACTGTTCAGCAGCCACAGCACCATGCTGGAAACACTGCCCCCCCGCCACAGAGTGGAGCGCCCCCACAGTATTGCCGAAACGGCCCCCTCCCACCGCACGTCGTCCCAGCCCGGGGCAGGGGCGCCCAGCCACCTGCGTGCGGGGGAGGGGGTCCCCGGGGCCTCCAGAGGGTCCCGCTCGTCCCTGCGCGAGGAGCAGACACAGCCGCAGGTGCACAGGAGCCTGTCTGCCGGCCTCCACACCGCCAGGGAGGCCCCGGGCCCCCACCCCCGCCGCAGCCAGACCAGCGCCCCCTGCCCCGGGGGCGGGTACTGCGGGCAGAACGTCCCGTGCTGCCCCATGCTGGTGTGCAAGCAGCCCATGCAGCTGCTGCAGAGTAACACCATGACCACCTGCAGGAGCAGCGGCAGCTGCAGCCCCACCCAGCAGCTGGGGGGCGCGGGGGGCGTGCGGATCTGCGTGCCCAGCCCCACGCACGGCGAGGCCGGGGCCGAGGAGGCCTGCTTCCAGGGCCACGGCGGGCTGGAGGACACCTTCGCCGCGTACTGCCACCCCCTGCCCATCCCCGCCCCCGCCCAGCTGCTGCCCCGCCCGCCCCACCCCGCCCTGCTGGCCTTCCCCCGCCTCATCTCCTCCGTCAGCGAGACGGGCCTGGACGCCAAGCGCATGTTGGGCTGCTGCGGGGGGCCCGACTGCCAGGACCCCCTCCCTCCCCCGCCGGCGGACGCCAGGGCCACCAGGGAGGCGGGCACCATGACGTCCCGCGGGGAGCTGAGGGACGTGGGGGTGCAGACGGGGCCCCCCGAGCCCCCGCCGGCCCACGTGTTCCCCGAAGTCAGCCTGGTGGTGGACGACGGGGCAGAGGGGTCCAACGGGGCGGCGGGGGGCCAGAAGTCGCCCATAAAGGAGGTGCTGTGGGACGCGGAGGGCATGACGTGGGAGGTGTACGGGGCGGCGGTGGACCCCGAGGAGCTGGGCGTGGCCATCCAGAAGCACCTGGAGCTCCAGATTAAGGAGAAGGCCGGCCGCGTGGCCCAGCTGGCCCGCCAGGACACCATCACCTCCCAGCAGAGCCGGCGCAGGCGGAAGAGGGGGTTCACGATGGGGTCCCTGAGGAACCCTGCCTGTTGCGCCCGCTCCAGCACTGTGGTAGACTGAGAGCCCCCCCCCCCCCCCAAAAAAAAAACGACCTTCATCCCTCCACCGGTGAAAGATGGGCTGGACACAGTTAGCATGTTCAACTTACGTTCAATCGACCAACCCGTACAATCAGTGAGAGCACCACCAACATCTTCAGCTGAAAGTTCAGGTCTGATGTCGCCTGTGTTTTTCAGAGGAAAGGGGCAGAGTGTATATCTGGGGTGTGGATCTCTTTCTGAAGGCCGGAGTAGATCGCAAAGCAAAATTGGTTTCATATCCTTCTCAAATATTCATAATAGCCAAGTGTTAAGTGACAGCAAATATATCAAACTCTGTTCACGATGTTGGGTCTTAGTTAGAACTTATATAGCTTTAAAAAACAAATGTTTTAATCATTTAAGGAATACTTGTGGAATACCTGGATACATAATTACATTAGTAATGAATGCCAAAAATACCCATTGATTAAGAGCTTCTGTGAGCTATGCTGTGCATTTTATGCCTTTATGTCACAGTAAGTACAGCTTATAAATATAGCAGTCATATAATTGGTTCTATGTCCCCTTTTCTCTGGAGTCAGTGATAGCAAGGGTCTGTACAGTAATTATGAACCCTACACACAGCAATATTCAGTCCTTTATTTCATACTGACAAGGCCTATTGTCAATGTATTTTAAACTTTCCTTGCTGTTTATGAAACCTAGCTAAGAAGCGACAATCAATCACGTTTAATGAAGAATTTTGTGATTCATAAGAGAACATTAAACATGGGTTTTTAGTAAGTGAGGTCAGTTGGGGGTGGACGTCTTTAAGTTCAGCCTGGAAAAGACCCAGCTGAATGGCGACAAGAAGGACTGCTGTTATTAAATAAAATTAGATCACATTCTGGTTCCATTTAATTATGAAAATGAATTTATCTGTGCGACTGTGTGGTGTGCAGTAAAAGGTTGATCAGTACAGGCTGAAATAGACATCTCTGACTCTTTCGTGTGCAGGAATACTGTATACGACAGCAGACACTAGATCATACATAAAACATTCTGAAGTAAATTTGTTCCAGATTGACTCATGTTGACCAAGTTGACTCATGTTGACCAAGGGCCCCGATTTCTCTACTTGCTACTGGCAGCACAAATTTCAGCATGGTAGCTTGTTTTTTAGCATTATTCATCCATTTAACATCAGGCTAACATATAATACTGTGCATTCAATTTTCACAACAATGTTCGTTGGAAAGGCCTTTCATTTACAGTGGTCTGTTTTTCAGCTTAACGTAGGCTATAGATGATGTGGGATATTTGAGAAGATGGGATATTGGTGTGATGTCTCATATTTCATAAGACCTGGTTCATGGACAGTAGGAACTCAGGAACAAGTTTCATCGACACCAGGCTGAACATAGGGTATGTGGAACTTTATGTTAGTAATTTGATCAAAATATATCACAAACTCAATTACCCTTTGGTCTTCACGTGGTAGTATTATACGTCAATGTATTTTTGTGTGCCAATGAAGCAAAATGAAGCTTAAATGCTTGACAGACAAAATTCCAAACATGAACAAAATACAACTGTAGTTATTTAATAATTAATAATAATTTTCTCTCTGGAATTTAATAATGGCAGATTCTCTCTCGGGTAGCGTGTTCTGAAGTTGTGGATATTAGACTTTGTGGAAAACTGTCAAATTAACTGCATATTTGAGTATGTTGAGGATGTTTTTCTCTGATGTGAGTAAGTAACAGGCATTATGCCCTGCACTATGTGGTACAACGTCACTAGATATGTGTTCTCACAGGCCTTTAAGGAACAGCTATACTGTAAGGCCCTATTTCAGAAAACTGTTTATCCACATAAAGTTAACATTTCCTCTGCGATACAATCCCCTAAATTCACTTTTTATCGAGCAATATTAGTACAATTGTTGTGTTTAATGGGTCAAAAATGCACCATCGCGCATTATACGGAGTAAACCTGCAACCATACATGGAATGGAAAAAAGATGCAGTGCACCTCATACCAACAGTAAGGAAGGTATACTTTCCAGTAGGGCCCCGACTTAAGCAAATTAAGACCCAGGGGTGGATTTTATTCTTGTAGAACGACAATAACATTGGTTGATCATTTTAGAAATAAACTAAACAAGATGTGTCAGGTCAGAATATTTACTATTTTAATCATGTCTTTTAATCTTCCAATTCAGCTTGTGCAGTGTGTGGAACATTCCTCAATGACCATTCTGCTGTGATGTAGTCACTATTCTGCTTTCCAAAACACTCACCCTCCCCTCGATTAAATCAAACCACCAAAATAATTTAAGGGAAAGTACTATTCGATTGGGAACAACAACAAAAACAAACTTTCCACATCCATATGTACTATGTAGTACATCACTATAAGCTAGATGTGCAGTATTCTAATATATTTGAATTAAAGCAAAGCAGCCTTGGGAAGTAAAAGTCACTTTGCTATAAAGAGCTCCAGAACTAATCTGGGAAGGTTTGATATTTTTGACTGAGTAGCTACTTCGTTTTTATTGAATTTGGCGAGGAATTATTTGAGGCCTTTGTGACTTGGCTGCTGCCACTCCCCATCACACAAAGAGAAGCAATAATGGATTCTCTGAAACTTCACTAAAAATGGCCTCCTTTCAGAATGTCAAATGTTGTTTTTGTTCTGTGTGCACTCATTGGGGTTTGTAATAGCACACTGAGGGAGACATGTATGTTCTGTGATGATCAGTAATCTAATATCCAGCTGTGCATCTAGAATAGATTAAGGTATCAAATCAAAATGCAGCACCCAGGAAGATTTGAGTTGTGTCTGTTGTCACAGTGGATAAGCCAGAGTGGTTTCCCCATCCTGAACGGTAGCTGGTGTGAAATGTTTTCAGTAACATCCACACAGGAGTAAGAGTGGCAATTCGAACCCCAAAAATCATATTTTTTTCAGTGATTCATTTTCAGCCAATCAGCATTTTGCTGAGGAGAAGCAAGTCTTTTGATTGGTTCAGGGAAGCTGACAGCACATGGCAGCTGGCTCCACCCCATAAGAGATTAAGGAAGTTGGTTGTATCCTGATGCTAGTGCTACAGTTGACCCTCTTTTCTGTTCTTTTCGGCTATGTTCCCCCCCTCTACCCCAATCAGACAGATGAAAAACATTCAGTAACAGTAGGTCCCTGAATGAGACTCAGTTAGCAGGCACATTTCTTGGTATTCACAGTAAAGGGCTCTTCCTGAGTGGTGCTTTAAGGAGCACAGTGTGGAAATAAGCATTCAAACTGCTGGCTCAGTGTGTCGAGTGGGGCCTTGCCGGGCCTGGGGTTCAGAGGCTGGCCTTGAACAGTAGGCGTGCCTGTGTGTGCAGGGAATATTTCTTTAGTAATAGCAGCAATAAGCTTTTACCCCATGTTACTGTGATAGCCCCGAAACACTGTCTTTTCCCCTTCTCTGTCCCTGCCCTCCGTCTGACACCGCATGACAGCTGAGTGGCTCACACTCACCAGGTGTGTAGCACATGAGTCTTTCCAATCACTTCTTTTTTTACCTCCTGGCTTTCTTGTTTGTAATTGATACTCAGAATGATTGCTGCTTACAAGTCAAGCCCATTAATCCTTGTGGATTTAAAGTAACCTACAAGGATAACTGAAAACTATCCCCATTTTTGTTAGTGTATTTTAGGCCTCACGCAATTAGAGACTGCCGCCATTTTGGTACAGAGGACTGGCCCTACTAGCATGGTCAGACTTCTTCAACATGGCTCTGAAAAATGCACCCCAGAGGAGAGGGCTAATGCCATCTGTCTTTTATAGCACACAATATCACATGGGAAATTTTGTTACTTTTTATAAATAAAAAAAAGAGGTTTATCTATACTTTCTATTTAATTTTTAAAAAAATGTTTTAAAAACAGCCATTAGTATTCCTCGGGGGCTGCTGCCTCCCATGCCTGTGTCTTTCCCTCTGTGTTTGTGTCCGTGAAAAAGAGGATTCCCTTAACTCGCCGGCAACACAAAGATCTGTCTCATCCGTATTCTTGTATTAGAGATGCAATCGGAACTGTGGCTTTGTATTTTGGAACTGTTTTATTCTATTGTTTATTTTGAGTAATAAGAAGAAAAACATTCTGAATAAAAACAAATACCTATCAAAATGTTTCCAGCAGTTTCTATTAATCACGTTCTGTAATATATGAACACATTGGCAATAATAGTTTGAATGAAGATGTTTTTTACATTTTAATATAATTATAAGTGTAATTTTGTACCATTCTGATAATGCCAACATTACCCAAATGAAAACAAATTGCAGTATTCTATTAGTTCCTAGCAAAGACCTTCCATGTGATGTTTCAGGATTGCCATCTATGAAAGGTTGAAAGATGTTATCATCAGTTTATCATTTCTGTGAGGTCATGTTCATTGCCACCTAGCCATGGAAGGAGGGTAAAGCAGGAGACAAACCAGAGTTGGTTCAGTTTAGCCGTGTACTACCTGTAAATACATTCCACCAAACACCATACAGACACAGGAAGGTATCTTAAATTAGTGCCTAAGAGAGAAAAGCTCTATGAGACTACAGACTATGAGGCAGCCATATTTGCTGGTTGATACTGCAGGCTGCCCTCGAGGTGACTCTTCCAGCTGGCTATGACGTCATCAGTACCACACCCCCCATTGGCTACAGCGGGAGAGCAGACAACAGAGTCAGGGTCAGGGTCAACTCCATTTCAGTTCACTCAATGCAGCCAATGAAGCGAAATTCAATTGGCGCACTGGGAAAAGCCTTATCGAGCATTACTGCCCGTTCCAGGTGCGGGTGGACACCGCCTGGGGCCTGCGCTGTGTCTTACTGGCAGGCAGCCGGTGGCGTGACCGGGGAAGGAGGGAGGCGCCGTCGTTGTGAATGTGCTGATCGGCCCCACAGGTGCGCCCAGCCGTTAATGCAGAAGCTCCTGGTGGCCCTGGCGGAACAATCCCATGCGCTGGAGCTTTGTGTGGCCCCCTTTGTGTCCCCGGGGGGCGGGGGGCAGGGGGGGCACGTTGTGATGACAACGGGAGGGACCCCACGCCCCCACGCCCCGCCCCGCAGGCCCTGCGGCCCCATAAATACCGCCGTGCGCCGCAGAGCCGTCACTCTGAAGATGAGCATCAGGAGCCCGCCGCTGTTGTGCCTCACGCTGGTGCTCGCCGTCACCCAGGCCGTGTCCCCCGGCCGTCACCTGCAGCCCAAAGCCCTGCACCTCGGTAAGTGCCGGAAGACCCTCCTCCCTCCCGCCCTCCCTCCCTCTCTCTCTCTCTCTCTCTCTCTCTCTCTCTCTCCCCCCTCTCTCTCACGTACTCGCACTGTCACACTCCCTCCCTCCCTCCCTCTCTCTCTCTCTCTTTCTCTCTCTCTCTCTCTCTCCCCCCTCTCTCTCACGTACTCGCACTCGCACTGTCATACTCCCTCCCTCTCTCTCTCTCCCTCTCTCTCTCTCCCCCTCTCCCCCACTCTCACACTCTCACACGCTCACACTCGCACTGTTGCCCTCTTTCTCTCTCCCTCTCTCCCTCTGCTGAAGACCTCTCAACACTCACCCCGCTCCCACTGTTCAAAGCCTACACAGCGGTGTCCTGAGAGATAGAGAGAGAGAGATAATGACCACATTAATTCCTCATACTGGGGAACAGTTATTGTCCCCCCATGTCTTATCTATCAACTGACAGAGGAATCAAGGGAGCCCTGGTCAAGGAGTTACAACATGGGCCTAAAATACAAAGCATCACAGTACAGTGCAGAAAGAACAACCATTCAGTGATCCTTATCTATCATAATAAAAACATACAGGATCTTGGCTTCATGGTTTGTAGCAAACTTACAATCAAAGGGTTGAAGAATTGGAAATTTTTTTTACAGATTGGTAATTGATCATTAATCAACCTATTAAATACAAGCATAATGCATGAAATACAGTATATACATACTGTATATGTATCTATATATCTATGTATTCTATCTATTATTATCTCTATTCTCTCTCCCTCAATCTCTCTCTACCAGTTAGAGAGAATAAGAGGACATGAGAGACTGTTTTTATGTTCAGCCTCAATTAGCCAAAGCACTATCAAGAGACAACTTAATAACTAAAATGAATACAGGCGGAATTCCAATGTTGAAGGCCTGATATGAGCGAAAGAAAGAATGTGCTTTAGGGCATCAATATCACTAATGCATTTAAATGCCGTCATACAGTAGTGCCGACACATTATATGTCTTGCAATTAGAGGTTTAATCCTTTAAGCTGGCCTGAAAACATCACTAGCAATCGTAATAACTAATTGCTGTCGACCGATAAATTGCTAAATGAAATTAGGCCAAACTACAGCTTAAAGGTCTGGTCCAAGTAAAACAACTGGAAATAGAAGATTTTAACAGACACAAATTGGACCTGTTCCTACAACAGCAGCAAACGCAGTCAGGCCCAACTCTTTGGTTGTAATACTGTCACATATTTGCTATGTGTATTAAATATTCATAGACTGTAATACTCTGAAGGTCACTCTGTTTAATGGATGTAGCTGTAAAATGTATTAACCCTTTCAGTGCCAGGTTCAAAGTGCCTCCACCCACATCCCTTTGGTTGAGAAAATTGAATAGGGTTTTAATAGGGGCTCAAACAGTGCAGCAGGGATTTTGATTGGCTCATAAGGTCAGGAGTGCCATATGTCACTCTTGGGATTTTGCGGTGATTACGCTTCAGTGTCATACAGCACTCTTGGGACTGAGGTGTATATTTTAAGACTCAGGTTCTCATCTGAGACGCCGCTGAGAGTGATTTTGGGTTGAAGTGCCAGAGGTACACTCACCCACGCCGAACACTCTCTGCCCTCTCTCAGAATGGCCGAAGGACTGCGGGCTCTCGCACTTCAAGCCCAACACAGCGGAGCGCATCGTGTCTGGGAACGAGGCCCGCCCCCACTCCTGGCCCTGGCAGGTCTCCCTGCAGGTAACGGACCTCACTGTGACGCCCCGTCACACTCCCCGCAAACACGCCCAGCTGCCTGTTAGGCCTTATTGAGATCTACCCTCAGCACTACTGAGTAAAGGCATGGAAAAATACAAAACAGATCCATACAAAATGAACTATTAATACATTTGTCATCCGATGTTTTACTCGCCATTAAAATGTGTTATGGGTACAGCATCAAAAGTCCTGCCATACGTGAAAATAAACCTACTATTGTCCTATTATTATTATCATTATTGTCATTATTATTAGTCAGATAAGGCTTGTATCGAGTGTTTTTCTTCACGCCCGCTAAACGCGCTCGCGGTGACATTTCCGGCGGCTTCGCGCCTGCATGGTATACGGCGCCGTCCTTGGCAGGGCGTTAATGGAAAGCTTGTTGCCATAGTAACCGTGTTCCGGGGCCTCCGGCAGGTTCGTCCCCGGGGGAGTAAACACTACATCCACGTGTGCGGCGGAACTCTGATCCACAGGAACTGGGTGCTCACCGCGGCGCACTGCTTTCAGAAGTGAGTCTCGCGTGCTAATTGTTCATCGCTCATGCTTTACTCTGCTGTCGCCCTGGGGTATGACCTGGGCGATTACCATACCTGGCTCAGATAATTATGTGAAATAATCTTAAAGCCATTTCAAGTATTTGACCCAGACTGGTAGTTACATACAGGTACATAAATCATAAATCTACAATTTCACATACGGACCAAACTCTTACACAGCATAGCACTTGTCTGTATGTGCTATATAAGCACAAATATATTATGGAAATTACATAATCTACAGTATATATTGCGATGTGTAATTGCAATAAGTGTTGAACGTTTTTTAAATAGTATTTAATGTCCAGCAATGGGTATTTATCTAGCACTAGTAAAGTTCTTAAGCAGTCTGTGTGTGTGTGTGTGTGTGTGTGAGTGTGTGTGTGTGTGTGTGTGTGTGAGAGAGAGAGTGAGACCTAGACGTGTGCCAGACCTCCCCCAGTCAGTGAGATTGCAATCAAAGAGAGATACACCTCCCCATCAGTCAGTGCTATAGCTCCTGTAGCACCGTGTTGCTTGTACTCAACTGCTGGGCTGTCCAGAGGGATGCCTGGTTATGTGGTGAAAAAGAAAAACGGGCAAACAGTCTTTTTAAAACACAATATGTGAAAATAAAGATGCTGTTGATATAGTATGGCGCTTTCTGGTGGCAGAGGGAAGGCAGAGGATGCTGGGAGCTGGCGAATCGTGGTGGGGAAGCACCAGCTGAAGCGCTCGGAGACGGCCGAGCGCACTTTCCCCGTCCGGCGCATCTACCGCCACGAGAGGTTCCGTTACCCGACCCACAGCGAGCTGGACTACGACATCGCCCTGGTCAAGGCCGCCGTCGACATCATACCCAGCAACTTCGTCCGCTATGCCTGCCTGCCGCGCAGACAGACCGCGCTCAAGCCGGGGCACTACTGCTGGGTGACGGGCTGGGGGGACACCCGGGGTGAGCGCTGCAGCCCGCCGCGGAACATTCCGGAAATATAACAACAAATACACGCCACAGCAGAGTAACTCAATTTGTTGCTAACTTTGATAAAAAACAAGTGTTTTGGCCAAAACAAATGCATATCCTGTAAAAAAACCTTAAACAATTGCATTGATTTCTGCCAAAGTTAATTGCAAATATCGATTGAAAGCAGGCCAGTGTGAGGTTAAGCCTCTGCTCTGACACTCTCAGTGACACAAACTCTGCACTCTCAAAATAGAAACACGGTACAGCTGCGTCAACTCCAGCCATGCGAGGGGAGGAGCAGAGATGACAGAGATAAACAGAGAGAGGAGAGATAAACAGTGAGCACATGATCTACGGAGAGAGGGACAGTGGGTTAGATGGAATAAGAATAATAAAATAATAATACTTGTAATTGTAATTACAATTAAAATAACAATGGACAGCATTTAAATAGCACCTTCCACTATCTCGGAGTTCTTTACAATGAAGAAGGGAGACACACCTCCACCATTATAGAACGTGCAGCATCCACCTGGGTGATACATAGCAGCCAAAGTTTCACCAGTACACTCACGACACATCTGCAGAGAGAAAAGGAATTATTCAGCCAATTAAAACGATTGATGATTCAGTGACCAGCTGACAAAATAGGTGAAACATTTGGCCAGGACTTGAGATGCGTCATGGCATCTTAAATGGCCACAGCGTGTCAGGGCCTCGATTTAATATGTTTGACAGTATTTTCCCTGTCACTGCAGGGAAGCTCGCCCCCTACTGGGGAGAAATATGTTTGACAAGCGAGTGAGAAAGTAGTGTGATAAAAAAAAAGAGGGCATTAACAGGAGCGGCGCTGATGTGTACGTTTCAGGTGGGAAGGAGAACGTGTCTCTGGCTGAGTCTCTGAACCAGGCCCGCCTGCCCATCATCGACTTTAAGACCTGCCGGCAGAAGAAGTTCTGGGGGGACCGGGTGCGGGACTCCATGATCTGCGCTGGCTTCCGCGACACCGAGGGTCCGCCGGCAGCCTGCCAGGTGACCAGTGACCTCACGCAGTCAGAGAAAACTCCTGGACCCAGGGGGAGAAAAGGGGGGCGAATTAGGGGAGTTACTGCACTGGGTATTCATTCATGCATGAATGGAGAGCCAGATGCAACAATAATTTGCCATTAAATTAGGTTTTCGGTTCATTTTAGATTGAGCAGATGCTCTTGAGTCTTATGTAATATAGACACCCATATGGATCAAAATCTTGGATTTAAACCTGGACTGAGAATTTTCTGTCTCTAATTTTGGGGTTTTTCTTTGACAGTGTGCATGCAGGTTTTTCTCATTTCTTCTTAAATATTTTTGAATTACGTACATGTTTTTCAACCCTAATGAACTAGGGCACATACTTTTATTTATAGTATTTCTGAGAATGGGCAAACCTTGGCAAATATAAACAGGAAGTGTGATTAAGAGGTATGGAAGTGGTGCAACCCTATCAGGAGAAAACGATAGAGGGACATGGGGGGATTTGGGCTTGGCACACATTTCCATGGATACCAGGTGCTGACATTTTGTCCCGTCTGCAGGGGGACTCTGGGGGGCCCCTCCTGTGCCAGCTGGGGCGGGACCGGTGGGAGGTCCACGGCGTGGTGAGCTTCGGCCCCATCGGCTGCACGGTGGAGAACAAGCCCAGCGTCTTCACCCGCACCGCCGCCTACATCCCCTGGATCGAGGCCACCCGCATCAGGGACTTCTTCCTGCACTAACGCCCTCCCAACAGGGCCAGCCCACGATCCACCTCGCGCAGCCACGTGCTAGAACAGCAGCCAGCCGACAGCAGCGGAGTCTGCTGCCACCTACAGGCCTAACGAGGCAACGCAGCTGACACTCTCCACTGCGGGAGAGTGATTGGACGGAACCCCAGTGTAACGCTATTATTCTGCTACATCCCAATCAGTTACCCAGCACTCACTCTGTGTACCATGGTATAGACAGCTCTGGCTCCCTCTTTCGCTCCCTAGAGAGCACTTGGGTTTCCCTGGCCCTTCACTGTGCCTGTGACAGCCACTCAATTAACCTCACCCTCATCACGCGAGTCAGCGCAACAGCACGGATAAGCTAGCGTCAACTGTGTCTGTGCACCTGAGCTGCCGCTCCTGGACTGAAATTTCACCGGTCAAACTGTTCACAACATCTCTACATCTCATTGTTGCACCTCTGCATGTTGGAAAGTGAATTGTGTGTCTTCTGTGCTTTGCGGAACACATTTCTTAATTATCAGTAATCCACGCAATAGTTATCTTGACAAATGTGGAGGCCCCTGTTTTTACGATAGCGACCAGTGCTATTACATTCAATTTTGCTTTACATTTTGGTGAAATACACAAGTATCTTATTGAAGAATAAGATGATTTTGCACCCTGGATCAATTTATACACAGTGTTTATTATCTTCATCATTTAATAATTACATTGACATTCGCATAATTTCTGGTGACACATTGTAAATCAAGGCATCTGTTCAGCCTAACCATGTTGGGTTTTTCCAAATACAAATTTTAAATAAATATTTTACGCATTACAATTGCATCCATTTTTATACATTTCTTTTGAGACTTGTGAATTCAGGTAATAAGAAAGAAAGATTATTATTAGACAATGTGACAGAAAAAAGCTTTCTGATCACTGGGCTATCAGATTTAATGGCTTCCATCTTATGTCCTTAGAATGTATTATTTTAAAATATATACATTCTTAAAAAGACTGATTTTGCACCCAACTCTATAAATACAAATGTCACTGTGTTGTCTTCTGCATGGGATAATGCTACACCTTAGGCTTTACAATACAGTAATTACATGTTAACTTGGTGTTAATTTAATTGCAACTTATTCATCCAATATTACAATAAAACATCCACATTTTTTTACTGGTTGAGTTTCTGAATTTGGTAACTGTTTTTCTCACACAGTAAGGCAAACTTAGATACTTAAGTCAGTGCAGTCCAACTCTTTTCTTTTTCCAAAGAAATATATGATGTTAATAGTACAGAATCTGAAATCTGATAACATGCTATTGTTCATGATACGTTTGGAATTACTGCATTTCCTTGACCTTTGGTAAGGATGGTAGGACTTGACTCCATTTCCTGGATGAGGAGAAGAAGAAACCAAGAGATCATTAACTCTTGAAAGCACCTCTGAAAACACTGAGTGCCATTACATTTAACATAGAAAAGTGAGCATACATGGCTGACATCCGAAAAGAGCAATGCAATGATAATCAAGACTCATATGTGGCTACCAACAGCTCATATCGTGTACTATTTAAAAAAATTAAACTTCGTTAACATATGTATGCGTGTTTGTACCATGCTTGTTAAACAATCATTTATATAGTTGGATTCTGAGAATAAAATAAATGTTGATTTTTACGAGATGAAACGCTAGGTGGAAACAGTGTGCCACAGGACAAACCACTCAGCTATCAAAAACTGACACGCCACCACGGAACTGAGAAAACCTTGCAGATGTGCGCATAAAAAAATTGTAGACGTAAGCAGTGAAGTGTCGCGGGAATCTTCGGCAGGAAAGTGGTTCATGACGTAAATTACGTCCTTTTCCACGCATGCTGTGGGGCATTCAGGAGCCGTCACCCTTTTAACGTTTTTATTTTATCGTTAGAAAGTGAAACTTTATTTTAATGCTTTAATGAGTTCCAAATCGAAACAGTTATACAACGGGACAAGGTAGGTGACACTGTACGATAGTTATTTAGCTGCCCTGCCTTAGTAGGTTCTTTCCGGCTGAGTATGCTAAGATAGCATTAGCTAGCTAGGTAATTTCAGGTAACGCTGGCTAAGTCGCTGAAGGAAATAACCCAGTTTTCAATTTGCTATTTAGTGTGACTTATACATGCTGACCTTAGACGGGTTTAATTGTTAAGCACATATGTAGTATGTGTATAGTTATATTACTTTATTTTGTATTTTAATATGCTGGTCTTCCTTGAGACTTCGCTATTAGCCTAGCTAAGTTAGCCAGATGAAAAGTTGGAAAAGATTATTTAGGGAGGCTTACGATGGTCGACATTACGTGGTATTTGAAGTGCCATGCCATTTCTGAAATAGGTTCTCACAATTTCTGAGACTGCGTTTTAGAGTGGTAAACTTGCTATAAAGTCAGCTCTTGACCCTTGAATGAATGTCATTTTGCTCGGTGATGCACGATGGGCGCATGTACGGCGGTGATAATTGTTCTGGGAAGAGGAATGCTGAAAAATATATGGCACCATGATAAGTAAGGCTAGAACAGGCGTGTCAAGCTGCTAAGTCCGAGGGCTGCAGTGTCTGCTGGTTTTTGGTGTATTTCAGTACGATTAAGTAATTGAGTCCAAACACCTTGTTCTACAGGCCTCTTAATTGGCTGCTGATTGAAAGGTAACCACCAATATAGCTGACATTTCCACTACTTTTTATTTATATGAACTAACATTTTATAAGCTATGTTGGGTGCTTTATTAAATTACATTGTCTGTCATAACCATGTTACATTAGAATGTAGGCATTTGGCAGACGCTGTTATCCAGTGCGACGTACAGTTTAGCAGGAGACAATCCTCCCCTGGAGCAATGCAGGGTTAAGGGCCTTGCTCAAGGGGCCAACGGCTGTGCGGATCTTATTGTGGCTACACCGGGATTCGAACCCCCTGTCCCAGTCATTTATCTTAACCGCAATGCTACAGGTCGCTAGGTTATATACAAGGTTATAGACTGTAACCTTGTAAGTGGCTGTAACAATTTTGTTGGTACTATTTCCAATGTGGAAGGAGTCAGGTCATCTGATGTCAGAGCCAGTATGATTTAGAGAACTAAAATGTAAACAAACAGTTGCACAATGTTTATGACACTGGGTTACAACTGTAAGGTTGCAGGCTCACATCCCCACTGAGGCACAGCTGGCTGACTAATGACTGTGCCACGCTCTGCCATTTGTGTCATTTTAACCAACTTTATACACAGTGATTCTAAAGTGTTTCATATCTTTGTTTTCAGCACAAACTCAGCTACATAATATTATTATTAGTAGTATTATTATTAATAATAATATGGCAACAGTAAGTAGGTCAGAATCATATGTTGGTTGTAAATTGTTCTAGAATAAATTGTAAATAGTAGTTTTGAACATGTAGGCTAGAGCAATGCTGTAAAAACACATACTAATGTATTCTAACAAAATTTTTGGATCACTGAAATATGTTAATCTATGTGTTTGGTATCAAAAGATGACTAAATATTGGCTTTCTTCAATGAATATTTGTGGTATGTGGTCCTGCTAGTTAAGTAGGCCTTTCCACAAAGCAATACTCAGTGAGCAATTTAGAAGACAGAATGAATACATTGTTTGATTCAGGAATTTATTGAAATCACCACACAGACTACATACAATGAAGATGCCATTCATAAACACCTCAAAGTTTTGCGTGCCATTTTTCAAAACTGTTCATGTTTAGCTGCAAGCACAGGGGGACATTGCACTCTTTGTTCTCTTTTTCCCCCCCAATGTCCATCCTGCAAAGCATGCACATCTTGCAAAAATGCAGAGGTATTATTTTGAGATGTGATGGTTAGAATCGTTCATAAATTCAGAAGTGATGACTTAAAAATGCACATTACTGAATATTCCGACGAAGACAGAGAAGTTGCAATACAGCCACATATTTACCAATATGATCATAAGAAATAGACTTGCTCTTGGAGTTGGTCTGTTTAGCTAAGTTATTTATGCTAATATTGACTGTGCGAGGACAGCCAGTTTTAGAATCCTGGCTACGTCACTACACATCACGTATGTATTATTTTGAGATGCAATGGTTAGGGTGTGGGAATTTACAAACGCACAGATTGCTGAATGTTGAAATGAAGCTGGAGAAGTTGCAGTACACACAGAAGAAATGCACTTACTCATGACGCCCAGTGATCCGTGCCATTTTCCGTAATGAAACGTGTTCCGTGATGAAAAATGTTTACCTCAAAAGAAGTGAATAGCCCATGCTTCTGTATGTCATTGTATCGTGTTCTGTTCTGGCTCCACGTTGGAGGTCAGAACAGCAGAATCTCTTGCCACCTTCAAGCGCAAACTGAAGACGCACCTCTTCAAGCTGCACCTCTCCCTGTCCCTCCCTACCTCCCTGTAAACCTTAATTGTTGTCTTTACCTGTGATATTTACTTGTGTATTAGGATGTT
This sequence comes from Conger conger, assembly GCF_963514075.1. NCBI lineage: Eukaryota > Metazoa > Chordata > Actinopteri > Anguilliformes > Congridae > Conger > Conger conger. The sequence continues at coordinate 22,170,670 of NC_083777.1, read as the reverse complement.
TTATTTGGCTAGGTAAGCATTGTTTGGCTAGGTAAGCGGTTCATACATTGTTCATGCTTTTGCGTGTTGCGGTGCTAGGATAAAAAAGAAAAATAAATTCCGATGATCAAATAGGCCCTGGTCCTCATCTTCGTTGTGCAGGTAGCAGTTGAAATTGTACTTCCCTCTAGGGTCTTTCAGCGCACTTATTCCCGGTATGGGTATGCACTTTGCACTTTGTTGTATGTCGGTCTGGATAAGAGCGTCTGCCAAATGCCATTAATGGAATGTAATGTAATGTTTTGCAGTTGGCGTTCTTGCACATGGTATCGCCCCTCCCCTGCCAGAGAGTAATTATCACCTCATTTTCATTTGAATGAGATGGGCCTGAATTCACACCGAGCGAAACTCACATATTACTGAATGAAGATTAAGAAATTGCAGTGGTCTTATTCATCTAATTTAAAACACTTTTATATTACCTGTCAATAGGTGAATTGCAAAGTAAAGATTCTAAGGTTTCTGTCAATATGTTAGTTGCATCTGTATGGTAAAATCTCACAATGTGAATCATCCAAATGGAAAGGAACCGCTGACCCCAGAGTGTTAAGCACCGTTCTCAGCCTAGATTCCTTATGACCAGCTGTGTAAACTGTATGTAAAACAAATATAAATTCACTCAGTTGCTTGGATATTATATTAAACTTTCATTGTGGTACAGTGGGAAGGATTATTCACATTGGTTAATACTGGGAAAGAGGACCAACATTTCTTTCCGTTATGGCAATTCTGTACTCTTGTGTAAAACGGGTGGAGAATAAAGTTAAACCATATGAACCCCATTAATCAAATGAATTTTCGATTTGGTATTTCCATGGTATACCCTTTGTTCCCAACTATTTGTATTAGTTATACCTATTGTACTTATTTACAACATATTTGGATAGGCCATTCAGTCCAGCAATGCTTGTCTTTGCCTACCACTGTAGTGTATTTACTGCCTAGTTTGCCTAAAAGCTAAATGGTCTCTAAACTTGTAATTTTGTCATAAGGAAATTGTAATGAACAGAATTCAGAGCTATTTCATTGTCTGTAACATTGCAATATTTGTAAATCTTCATTTGACCATCTTTTACATGCGTTGATATGTTCTTCCCTTGCGCTAGTTCTCGGAGCGGCGTCTTTGAAGTGGTTTTTCCTGTTGTCGTTGTTTTGTGCCGTCGCTCTTCGTACCCTCCCTGCGAGGGCCCCATCCCTTCGGATGGCGTACGTGCGGAATGCAGGACTGATGGTGTCTGGCTGTCAGAAGCTCGGGCGATGACGTAGATGACGTAGACGCGAAAGTAGGCTGTTCCTTCTGCATAAGCCATGGTATCGAACTGACAAGCCGGCTTTTTCGTTCGTGAAAGAACAGAATAAACACGGGAGGACTTCCTAGGAACTAGCAACGTGCCTTATTGGACCAAATCTAAGACGAGGTACGGAAAATATTAGTAATCTAACGTTATATTTTTGTTGTATATCGTTAAATGCAAGGTAAAGTACATTTAGTCCGGAACCGCCATTGTATTTTCTGGCCGACCTCCATTTTATCCAGCAAGCTGGCTGATTTCTTTCGCTAGGCTAGCAAGATTTAGACGAAACCAATGGCAACCGTGTAACTGAACTGACAAGCCATCGCTCTTTTTTCCGTTTATTCCGTTCACCAATAACTAGCTAGCTATTATTTAATCAAGGGTTATTATTTTAACTAGCTACCAAAATACAAGCATTCCAGTGTGCTAAGATGAGCTTCGGTATTCCACCCCCTTTCGTGAATTTCCTTCAGACATTAGGTGCGTTTTAGCTGTCACAGTTGGCTGTTAAATAATATATTTGTTTCAGAATTTGTAACAGTAGCGAATAAAAATCACATTATCTGCTAGCTAACAACATGAAGTCAAGGTCAAAGCTTACGTTAGCTACTGTTCTTGAACGTGACCAAGGAGCTGTTTCAACCCCTTCTCTGCTCCGACTGGTTCGTAGGCCGGCGGTGCTCTACTTTTGGAATCTGAAAATTTATTCCATAGAAAACCCTGACCTTTAAAAGGTAACGGGGAAAACAAATAATAATATTCGATATGCATTGGATAATTTATGCAAATTTCGGCGTCCATATTTGCCGTTCTCGCGGGTACAACTTAGCCAAAGCTGCAGCAGATATTTAGCCTTTTATCTAATTGCCAATATGTTTAGATTATATTTCAGCCTGTGCATGCTATTTAGTAATATAGGACTGCTGTGCAAGAAAAGGAAAGCGGTGTAAGCATTATCGGAGTACGACCGAAGATGCTTTTATTTTTTTATTGCTCCACTATCAGCGGAAGGGCACCATTACGGTTTGGCAGGGAAAGTTGAGATAAGGAGTCAAAGTCAAAGAGGAGCACTCATCGCAACGTTACTCGACACTAATTCAGGCGCCTCAAGATTTTTCCCAGAGATGTCATTTTACTGGTACCATTTTCCAATCTAAGAAGCATGAGTTGAATATTGCAGGGCAGGATTATGTAGCTCAGTCGATATTAACTTGGCAGGAACATTAGTGATTTACTAGTGATTGAAAAGACACAAAATTTCTGTTTATTAGAAGTACCTTAAATATTGATTATTGGCAAGTTATGGTTTCGAATTTCCATGCAACATAAGGGACAGCTAGTTTGACCATAAGAATATTCATCAAAAAAAGAATGCAAAAAAGAATAGTGAAAAGTTCTCCTGCTTCCTTCTGAAATGACCTTATCACAGTGATGAAATGGGCTTTTGCAGAAGGACAGTGCCCGTGCAGCTCTGCTGTAATTATCAGTGTGCCAGTGAAACGGTAAGCCTTTGTTATCCCGGGCTGATCCAGAACAATGGCTGTTTCGCGGTGACCGCTGTGGTCCCCCGACAGTAGCGCACTGTTGCAGTCGGTGTTTGGCGGGATGGGTGTGTTGGGGCTAGGTTGGCGCACCTTTGGGGATCGTTCGGAGACTGTACCGCAGGCTTTGCCTCCGTGGCATGCGCTCCTGTTGTGTGGGGATTCTGGGCTAATCCCTCTGCGTGACTGGCCTCTGTCGGCCAAGTGCGGGGGCCGGTTACAGCTTCGCCCGCTGTAGGGCTCTGACCTCATCAGCCATACAGGTAAATCCCCAGGTGGGGGGTGTGACCGGCGGGGCCCGGGGGGTACGCCACCTCCCTGCAGACTCCTGTATGGGGAAGTGGAAAGTTGCACCATTAAGCATCGTTTCTCGCTAAAGAGGAAATGAATCGAGTGTCAAGTGGAAATGCGATTCTAAACTTTCCTGTCTGTGGAATCTCTGTGCTATTATATAACCGCGTCCCTGCCAAGAATAATGCTGGTCTCTTCCTCATGCCATTTTTGCCCTTTTACTTTCCAGTTCCTTGTTTGTTGTGTAATTCGACGGCAAGGGCAAGGTGTGTGAGAGACTTTGCCTAGAGGGAAATCGGTCTCATTTTTGCCCGCGTGAAAATGAGGAATTTGAAGTCACGTTGTTCAGACGGGTTAATGGCACCATAGGGAGGAGAGGAAGAAACATACGGAGTAGGCACAGTCTGTGTTTTGCGTTTAGCCCCACTGAGTTTCCACAGCTTCCTCTAAGCGGTGGTGTGTTTCTGTGTGCAGGATGTCTCCCGGGGAGGACAGCGAGAAGACCGTGCTCCGGCAGTGTATGCAGGCCCGATCCCAGCTGGAGACCGCCATTGCTGGGGTGACACGAGCCGAGGCCACCCTGAGGGACAACTCCAGAGAGGTGAGGGTCCCCAGGACTGACCCGTGGGGCACGCCCTCATCCACCTTACCGCGAGACTAAGCAGGCCGACATTACATTACATTACAGGCATTTAGCAGACGCTCTCCAGAGCGACGTACAATGAACAGACAGGCCGACGGACAGACAGACAATGTCACCCTGTCGACACAGTACGGCTGCTTTATTCTCCTAGCACATAGCAATAGGGATCCTCAATGCCTGATGATTGTTGTGGGACAGTCCTCTTGTGGTTGGGAGCTCTTTGTCCTCAGTTGTCCTAAGTTAAGTTAATAATCGCTATGGGGTTGATGTCATATGGGGGGGGGGGGGGGGGGGGTCTAGAGTCATTGGCGGGTAGGTGTGTCTGTATACACACCAGGTTTTATAAAGGAGCCTGTGAGATTGGCTGGTGTACACTGCAGTTCACTCAGCTCCAGGAGCCACACCGCAGCAGAGCTGTTAAACTCTACAGACACAGCGCTGGATTACTGGCACTTAGGATAATTACCCGCGGAATAGGTAAACAGTGTTTTGGTTCAATTGCACAGGCTTTTTTTGCAAGAAACTTGCAGTTCCCATGGTCATTTAGCAATTTTATTAAAGAGAGTTAAAGACCAGGAATGCTTTGCTTTGTTTGGTTAGGAAGGAAAATTGATCACAATTGATGATGTGGGGCTGTGTTACTGTGTGGTTTTTTAAAATGTTTTTTTTATTTTTATGTTTTTTATTTATTTTTTGTTTTGTGAATTGAATGACTCTTATGACTGTCAAATTGTAAAAACGGGAGGGGTTAGTGTTTCTTTTGCACATACAGCTGGAACCAGATCAGTGCGGTACACACAGCTTGTGGCTTTGACCCTTGCCCTTATTCTCCATAGCGGGTCTTGTGACGGTGCACTGTAGGTGGAGGGGGACTGGGATTTCAGGGGCCTGGGGCCCCGTAGTGTATGACGCTCACGCTCTGCCCTCTCTCCCTCCCTCTCTCTCTCTCTCTCCCTCTCTCTCTCTCCCTCCCTCTCTCTCTCTCTCTCTCTCTCTCTCTCTCTCTCTCTCTCTCTGAAGGTGAAGTCCCAGCTCCACAGCTGCATCAGCAGGCACCTGGAGTTCCTGCGCTCCCGCGAGGTCTGGCTGCTCGAGCAGATCGACATCGTCCAGCAGCTGAAGGAGGAGTCTCTGCAGCAGCAGATCCAGCAGCTCCACTGGGTGGGTCCCCCTGTCCCCCTGTCTGTCCCCAGATCTCTCTGTCCGTCACCCTGTCTGTCCTTCCATCCCCGTCTGTCTCCACGTGGTGCACGTGTTGGCTGCGTGCCAGGGGTTCATATAACCCTGCATGCGCACAGTCGAGTGCAGAGTCCGACCTTGGCAAAAGTTCTTTGAGCAAATGTAAGCCAGGAGAAGGATTTGGTTGGTCATATGCAGTGTCTATAAATAAGCATTCTAAGGATCACAGATTTGTGTTTACCAACTAAACGCTTTTTTTGTGTGTTTTCCCCAGGAATATTGATGTACATAATTGTCAACTGCATTTCTTAACATGAATGGCTTTAAATGGAGTTTGTGGTGAGAGCGTGCTGATCTCTGTACAGAGCGCTGTGTGACGTGGTTTTAATCCTGGCAGTGATTGATGTTCTCTCCGTCTCCATTTTAGCTCCGGGGTCAGTTTGACATCCTCATTCACCAGCTGGAGAATTCCCACAGCCACGACCTGGCCAATCAGCTCACCAGCTGCCTGGAGAAGTAAGCGTTTCCTCCTCGCCTTCTTCTTCTGTTTCCCTCCTTACCTGCGCGGTGTCTGGTGGTGTCTTTGTGTAATCAGATGAACGCTGCCTGAACTTGTGGTTCACTGAGATGCACATCGGTAATGTTGGCATACTTCAGACTGCGCAGTGATACTGGATCACAAGTGCTGTTTTGCTGGAGTTCTCTTAAAGTGACAGGCACGCGTTAGTGCTGAGTAATTGTGTGTGTCCTCGTGCGGTGCATGTGCTGGGCGGCTCTGAGGCTCTGTGTCTCCGTGTCTGTCCTGTCCAGGTTGTCCTCTCTGAGCCTGAGACCCGAGGAGACCCCTGAGATGAGCTTCCAGGCCGACGTGCGCTCCCTCAGACAGGCCATTACCTCGTTTGGGACCATCGCCACACAGGTGCGCGGGAGCTCCCTACGCGCACACACACACACACACACTCCTATACACACACACACACACACACACACACACACACACACACACACACACACACGCGCGCACTCCTATACACACACCTGCCTATAGACACGCACACACACACACACACACACACACACAAACACTCCTATACACGCACCTACACACACTCATACACACACTCCTATATACACACCTGCCTATAGACACACACACACACACACACACACACACACACGCAGTCCTATACACACACCTGCCTATAGACACACACATACACACACACACACACACACACACACACACCTGCCTATAGACACACACACACACACTCCTATACACGCACCTACACACACTCATACACACACACCTATATACGTACCTATACACACTTCTGCATACACCTATGCCTTCCTATACACACCTACCTCTACATGCCAGTGCATACCTATCTATACACACCTACACACCCCCAGACACCCTTATCTGCCCGTCCTCACCCACACACACAGAAGCACACAGGCACATGAAAGCGTTTACACATCTACGGCACCAACAGAAGGGAACTCCATACCCAAGCACAGCCGTTTTCTCCTGCGTGCTGTGGTTGCATTTGATGCTAACGGTTTAGCGCGTTGTCCTCCCCAGCAGATGGAGGTGACCCCGAGCAGCAGTCCTGAGAGGTCCTGGCTGCAGCAGGGCTGTCCCGTCGCTGTGAAGAAACAGGTGGGTCTGCGGAGAAGCTGCAGGCTTGCGTCTGGTGCTCCGCCGGGAAAGGACAGCAGCTAAATCTGTCCTGTCTGTCTGTCAATACACAGAGGCTGGAGCCAGAGTGGGGATCACCGCTGGCTGATTGGCTGCTCAGGAGCCAGCCAGCATCCGGCGACCCAGTTGGATACCAGTCCAGTAAGAACCCTCAGGATTGGCTGGCCAGCTCAGGGGAGAAGATCCAGGTGAGACTAAATTGAGTGTGGTCAGCCACAGAAATGAAGGCTGTTGGATGAATAGTCTCATGGCTGCATCATAACATTGAGATGTTATTCAATTACGCTTGCTTGTGTTCACCAGTGTGGTGCATTGTCTCAACTAATGGCCGGTTGTAATTTGTTCTTGCGAAAGGCGAGTCGTCCTCTGGCAGCCTTTGACTTCCACAAGGCCTGGGGCCAGCTCAAAGACCTGGAGGCCTGGCTGATGGGTGAGAAGACCCCCGCCAGGGAGAGGACCATGAGCAACGCCAGCACCACCTCCACCTTCTCCATCGAGAAGATCGACGAGTCCGAGTTCAACCTGGGCACGGAAGGAGAGGAGGAAGAAGAGGAGGAGGAGGAGGAGGAGGAAGGAGTGGAAAAGGGGCAGAAGGAGGGGGGAGAGGAAGAGGTGTCCGAGGCAGAGGAGATGGGCGACTGGCTCATGACGCCGCCCCCTGGCGGCGCGGGGGAGCGCAGCGACGCGGGCCGGTGGAAGCAGGTGTTCCGGCCGTTCCAGGAGGGCTTCCGGGCGGGAGACTGGCTGGGCAAGGCGGACTGCGGCTCGTGCTGTGCCACGCGGGCCAAGGCGGTGGAGATCGAGAACCTGGGCCTGCTGAAGTGCCTGAAGCAGAGCCCCCCGGCCTCGCCCGCCCCGCCCGCCCTGCAGGTGTGGCTCGCCCAGGCCCCGGCGCCGCCCGTCGCCGTGGAGCAGGTGTGCAAGGCCAACGAGCCGTGCGGCAGCTTCTCGCAGTGCGTGTGCGAGGAGAACTGCGGCCGGGAGGCCCTCAGCGCCTGGCTGCACAGGCAGGAGGGCCTCGACAAGAACGGCAAGGCCGGCCCCAGGGCCCCGCCCACCCCGCAGCAGCAGCAGATGGAGGCCATCCTGGAGGCGTGGCTGCACCCCAGCCGGGGGGTCTCCCCCTCCCCCTCCCCCTCTCCCGCCCCCGCCTCCCTGTCCGCCTGGGTCTGCCCCTCCGCCCGCAGCCAGGAGAAGGCCAGCCGCGAGGAGTCCAGCTCCCAGCCTGAGAACCCCTTCCGCAGGCCCCTGCAGTCCGACAGCTGGGTGTTCCCTGCCAAGACGCGCGCCCCCCCGGCCAAACCGCACTGCCCCCCCGCCGACACGCCCGCCAACCCCGACCCCGAGGAGGACAAGTGGCTCCTACGGAAGAGGGCCCAGGCACAGGTAAGGCCCCGGAGCTCAGAGACGCACCCCGTTTAACGGTCGACCGAGGAGCGACCGGCCTTCTCACTGTTGTTTTTTCTGTTGTTTTGTTGTCAGGAGCGCTATGGCCTTCCTACAGTATGTGACCTCTTCGCCTGTATGAAACTGGGTGGAGACAAAGAAAAGTGGCTTCATAGAGCTCCTATACAGGTGAGACGTAACACCGGTCGCTGCCTACCTGCACTGAAATAAAATGGAATAAAACAAAAAAAAAAACGTTGTCCCACTCCTGAACACAATGTTCTCCCTCTTCTCCACAGATGTGAATACTGCAGTAATTAGCTATTGAAGATTTAATAAGGAGCCACTGAATCGCTGATCTTCGCACACATCTCCGATTGCCTTTCCTTGCTGCTCTACAGGGACCTGTACAGTCTCTTTCTCTCTCTCTCTGTCACTCTCACTTTCTCTCTGGGCTGTGGTGTAAGGTGTAGGCGCACATGGAGAGAGGGTCACCGTGAGCCACTAATCCGGTCCGACACGGCAAAATCCTCTTTTGACCGAGGAGAGGGGTTGGCCCAAGGTCTCACAACAGCCTGTCCCGATGGATTCTAAATAGGCCAACGATCTGAACTAAGTTAAATATTTTCCACGAAGCACATGAAAGATCTGATTACTGCTCACGTGTGGCCAAGCTCTCAAGAATCTGCTTTGGGGGAAATAAAGAATTGGATGGGAAGGAAATGAAATCTTTGAAATATATTTTATTCAACCATCTTAAAAAGGCTTGTTTGGATGGAATAAAATGCATACGTTTATTTTAACGAACAATCATTTTAAATGCTTATTTTTACGGCGCGTTAAGTTTTTCCAATTTACAGCATATGGGGATATTTAGCTATTTTTACTACTCTGCGCTACAAGGGTGGAATGTATGTATGGAAACCCGCTCCTTATTTTAACATAGTTTTTTTCTTTTCAATCATTTTGTGCCGTAGAAACGGGCTGAATTCTAGTTCCCTGGCCTTTCCAGTTCTTTCTCAGTCGGTGTCCTTTAATGTTCTCCCTAAATTGGCTCAAAACATTAAATAGATTAAACAGGATAAAATTGTTGAGATTGCTCCGAAAGAGTCTTCCCCCCATAAATGATGATACGATACAGAACATAAGCTAAATCCTGGCAGGCGTAGGCTATGTTTGGAAACTAAACCACTTTGTTTTTATTTTAATTTTATTGTGCGCCTAATAGTTTGTCCCATTGTGTTTGGTGGGCCAGCAGAGTTGCAAGAACCAACACTGGGCAGTGAAAGCCAAGCACGCGGGTGGAGAGTGGGATCAGAACGGTGCTGTTTCTGACCGCAGGCGTTCACCCTGTGCATCTTCTGACATCTCTGCGTAGGTTCATCTAGAGAGCCAGGCCTCCGCACGCGAGAAAACGAACCTTTTGCCACGCAGTCATTAAAGGCATTCGACATCAATTATTTAACCACAGAAATACGACGTTTCTTCGCTAAACGCTTCCGTGTGTATGTCTCTGCGTAACTGGTAACGTGTTTGAATGATCGAGTACATGTTTGTATACGACTGGGGGAGAGCGGATGGAGGACAGTTTTGTAAAAAGTTCATAACTTTAGACTTGCCAAGATCGGTGCGGAAGCTTCCAGAATCAGCTAAACGGTGCTATGAGGGACCTTCCCTCCGTTTGACCTGAAAGCCAGCGGTATTCTCAAGGGTCCCATTTGGGACGGGATCGCTGGCCTGTGTTAGGCCACAGTGGTCAAGATTTGGAGTTAGTCCACAGGACTGCCTGGGACAGCGTCGCCATGGCAATGAGTGACTGGGCATTCCTCTTCTCTTCCTCCCCCACCCCCCGATTCCATATACTCTAGCAAGCCAATACTTTGAGGTGACATGTACTAAGTGCTTTGAGCATCCTTAATATTAGCTAGAGGTCTTCACATTCTTGCTATATGTGTCTTCCTTTCCACTGATGTTATGTATGTGTAACATATTTAACTCAAATAAAAACTATGAAAAAAAAAAAAAAAAAATCATTGTCTTCTGCTTTATTTGCACATTCCGGAGAGCTGTTGTCTGCTGGTTGTTGTAGTTTTTGTTGGGTTGAACGGCGCACACGCAAGGCTGTTAGGAGCCTGGGTTGAACTACACTGCTGACGGCGTACATGCCCCTCGCTGCTGCGGCCGCATTGCTCAAGTGGACAGGATGAGATAAGTGGAATCTAGTCGGGTCATCTACCGCCCCCCATAATTACCGACTGCTGAAACGACAAATTCCAGCGGACCGTTTGAGCTCCAGGGCCTCGTAAGCTTTTTGTAATCGGATCACGGGTGCACAGCAAGGAAGGGCCGATCCGCTTCAGGATTTTGTGCCAACTTCTCTCACTTATTTAATTGGCTGAATAATGCCTTGAGACATTTGTATATGCACCAGCTACAGCTGCAGACTGCAAGTGTGTTCTACAGATTTTACTGTGCTCAAGCACAGGAGTGAACCAACATCATTTATTTTTCTGACAGCTCTAGAATTTATGTTATCGGCCAAGTTCGGAACAAAAACCAGCTCGCAGACTGGCCCTCCTGGCTCCTGGACCGGAGTGATGCACCCCTGACTTGGATGTTAAAATGTTTACAGCAGTCGACTGCATTAACGGCTGGTTTCTCAGCCCAGTTGTCCCAATGGCTTTGATTTCAAACTTCTTTCAATAGTTTAAATTAGTCTTGTAGAACTTCAAATACTAGTAATGATCAGAATGTTCTTAACACATTTGTGATCTTGCACATTAAAGGGTTAAAAAGAGGTTTTTTTTATGCATTTAGTGTTGGCCTACTTGTATATTGTGCAAGACAACTTCCTCCAAGCTATCATCGGGTCGACAAAACAAGCAGAAGGAAACGTATTGCAACGTGTATGAACCACTTCAATAAAAATGAGTAACTTTTCATTTCAAACGCTGAATATGGGCTGCAGCATTTCGTCATAACTGGAAATACTTGTGTCCTTACAGCAAAGATTAGACATGATGCATGCAGTTCAACCAGATTAGGGAAAAATATATATATATTTGAGGAATGATTCATTTCCATTCAGAAAATCATTGAGTCCTAAACCGCATTATAAAGCATTATAGCACCATTTTCTTGGCATCCTTACCCAGAATGGTTTGCACACTTTACTGTTATTGCTTGTAATCCATTTATACAATCGGATATTTGCTGAAGCAATTTAGGTCAAGTACAAAACCCATGGGAGTGATAACATTGCCCCCACCCAGGATTTGAACTTGCAAACCCAATTGTGCGATACATTCGTTTTCTAGATTTATTTTTCCATTGGGGAAATTTCAATGAAGACTGGAAAGGGTTCCACCCATTTGTTTTCAAAATAAATAATAAACTATTAAATACATAAGTTACATTTAGACCTTTAGACTTGTAAGTAGCTTGTTAAAGATAAAAAAGTAATTGCCTAGATAACGTGATTGTCACAACATTCTAGGCTCATATTTTGGGGTTTATTGCAAACCTGTTATCCTCTTCAAGTTTAAACATTATCTTCAAGCTGTGAAGTGCAAAGACCATTTCGGCACAAATGATGTACAGTAAGTACAGTACGATTATCCAACAGATGCACCCAGTGAAAGAGCACAAGATAATTTCACAAATAATGATTCAGGTGGTACCATTTCTTGTTTATTTTTGGGGTATTTGGTATATATTTATGACATTGTATGTTCTTAATCATTGAGACATGTGACTGAGCAAGGGTTAAAGGAGAACATTTGTACCTATAACAATTCAACAAACTTAAACCTGGTTGGTTTTCCACCAGTGTAGAGATGCCAGCTCTATTTTGCGATGATGCAAATTACCTTTTTCATTCAACAGACCTGACATGGACTGAATGTCAAGTACCTGCCAGTACAACAGACCCCTGAGTCGAGTGTTACCTGGACAGTGCGTTTACGTAAGGATACTGAAAGCACAAAGGATACTGAGTCCATACAAAGAGAACAAGGTGAGTGGGGTGGTGGAAATGCCATTGTCATCATAGTTAGCTGATAAGAATATGTCTCGTAACAATATGCAGGATTTGTTTTTGGAAAAACAAAAGTAGGGTCGAAGTTAAAATTCAGCATTTGACCCGTTGATCAGCCAAACGATGCATGCGGTCAGAGACATTCTGTGCACGTTGTCTGAAAACAACACACCCAAGCCATGAGTGCAGTAATGGTCTTACTCAGAGAAAATCATGATGCTACAATTATCGCATGAAGGATGAGCTGTAAGTGAATGTAATTGTAACGGGGCGGGGGAGGGTGTGTAAACCGTCTCACCGCAATAAGACGTTCTTAACAATCAAACATTCATCTTCATGTTGAACAGGGAAGCAGTGCATGACCACGTCACGTAAATATACAGTGTTTTTAGGCTTGTGTATGCAAAGCCTGGTGCAGTCTCTTCTGTCCACACCTGCCCACAGCTGCCTTTGAGTTCAGCGTGATTTGGGGGTGGTGCAGGTAGAGGGGTGAGGCTCGTGGTTTTTGGAGGTCCTCCGGTGCCTGCTGGTTCAGTAGTGGATGGGGGAGCGTCCCTTCAGGTGATCCCAGTTGCTGTAGAGGGCATACAGTCCCGAAATGGCCAAGCCAGCCAGGCCGCCCCTGGCAACCCCGCGCAGGCCTCCTGTTCGAACACAGAAAACACACACACGGTCAGGACCACGCCCAGACCAGGCCGCCCTCAGGCCCACAGACGCAGCTGCAGTGTCAGCAGCCCTGTTATTCCATCTTTATTACCGCTGGTTCCAGTTCTGTTTTTTAAAGGGCAGCACATTCCAGGGTTATTTGAGGTGTGATGGGGTGGGGAGGCCTCTTTCCATTACTGCCCACATTGTCTGCTCTAATGGATGTATAAAGAGTATGTTAGAAGCCTTTAGCTGGGTTCTGTGGTTCTAGATGAGATGGCACTTTGAGCAGAAAACTGTAGCTATGTTAGACTGTAGCTGGTTTTAGTAGGTCTGTATGAGGACACTTAGCGGAAAGGTGTAGCTATGCTAGCCTGTGGCTGGTTTCAGTAGGTCTATACAGTACTGTATGTATTTGGACAGATTTCTGCTCAAAGCGCCCTCATACAGACCCACTGAAACCAAACACATGCAGGTGGCTTCAGCGGGCCTGAATGTAGGCACCTTCAGCAGAAAGCTGTAGCTACGTTAGCCTTTAGCTGGTTTTGGTGGGTCTGTATGTAGGCACTGAGCAGAAAGATGTAGCTACGTTAGCCTTTAGCTGGTTGTAGTAGGTCTGTACGTGGAAACCAAGCTGTGGCCAGGTTACGTCAGTGGGACTGTATCAGCAGGAGCCGTAGCCCTGTGCAGGCGGTGGCTCATGGCGATAGTGTTCCTGCTTAGCCTAGCGCTGCCCAGGGGTCCGCACCCACAGCCCAGCTGCCTGTGATAAGAGCGGGGGTGGCCCGGCAGACACACACACACACACACACACACACACACACGCATGCACCCCACACACACACACACACACACACACACACACTCAGCCCTGGGGTTCAAACAGGGACACCGCAGGCCCCTCCACGTGCAATAAGCTGTTGTCAGCGTGGACTCCCTCGACCCAAACACTCACGCGCTACTGTACCGTCACCATGGACACATACTGACACATCCGTGCTCAACATTTGTTTTGAAATGACCATTTCTGGTGCATTTAAAATACAGAGTTGTGCCTTTGAGAAACCTCTATGCTTTGCAGAGAGAACCAAATTCTTCTCAAATGCATAGCAATTGCATTTCGAAGGCTTTAAAAAAGTTATAATATTTTTTGCATCTAACTTTCACGCATTTACATATACACTTTGTCATGTAGCAGATCATCTCGTCCAGATCCAGAGTTACTAACGAAACTGAAAATGAATTCCAATACTGTCCTTTGTGGTTTTCAACACATTCCCAAACAGTAATAACAACTTTAAATACTGAACTTGACTTAGCTTTGAAAATACTGATTTTGAATACATTTCTATACACGATTTGGGAATCGACCACCTATGTGTGTGTTTGATTCAGGTCATTTAGGGACCTGGACTCAATTGCCTTCACCCAACCTGACCCTGTGAGAGCAAAGCCTGGCCTAGCTCCAGCATCCTCTCCCTCAAATCCATTTCAGGTTTTCCCCTAGGCACACAGGCAGCTAGCCACACACAGGCAACAAGATGTTTCCAGCTGACAATGTCCATTGTTATAATGGCTTCATGCATATCAATTTGACTGGAGGTGTCCATTTCCAAAAACAAGCCCAGGCGACATAAGACCTATAAATACACACACCTCGAAGGCCTATCTTGGGAGAATGAGTCGCAGCAGATAAGGGGAAAAAAGGGCGTTAGCTTGTATTGAGCCAGGGAAGACCACAAGCCCCCTCCCGATTCTTCATGGTTTAAGAAATGGAAAAACAAACGGTGTGCGCTTGACTCACTTCTCACACACAGAGCAGCTGAACACTGGGGCCTGTTCGTTCTGGGCTCCACTGGCAGGGAGTCAGGACAGAGGCCTTTCGGGTTCCTGAGCCCAGGGCTCTGAAGTGAACCGCAGGAGAGCGTGTGGTTACGTGAGCTGTCTGCTACGGGACTGCTGCAGTGTGCATTCAAAGCCTGTTGTGCAATAAGTGGTCTTGCTGTCTAAATTAGCCGGGTGAGCGGTTTTTGTTCTGCACAAGGCGAGGTCTGTTCTGCACACCAAACCCCCCACACCCCAATTCAACCGTGCAGATTTAGGAACTTCAGAACTCCGGCTGGGATGACAGTCATGGGATTAATGCGAGAGAGGTCATTTTCTGCACGGCCCTCTCTGAGCCCCTAACAGGCATCACAGCGACTCTGCTCAGGTGGTCCCGACAAGTCCGAACACGCCCAAGCGCTCAAAACAGCTGCTCCTCTCTTAATGGGCCAAATTGGGCTTAAAATCTCCCGTTTATTTTGCAACTGTAATTACGGCAGAGAAGCCCTGGCCATGTTTCACAAACACCCGGCCCTTCCCCCGAGTGATGTCGCAAGCCCTCTGTTTTGCAGGGAAAGCGCTCGCAAGCTCAGCACTGGGGTCACAGAGGGCCCTCAGTGGGGAAGCAAAACTGCAGGCAGGTGTAAACAAGTGGAAAATAATCCTGCTCACGCTAGCGGACAGGCGGACAGACGGACAGACAAGGCGCGTCTCAGAGGAAATAGCCTTCTGCATTCTTATGTCGACGCCCGGCTTAATATGTGCAAAGGTCAGCCTGGACGTGACGGATCGAGTGTGCACGGAGAACTTTCGCCCCTCCAAAGTCTCTTGTCAGCAGTTTTGGAGCAGAAATAGAAGGCCTCGGTAAAAACATGGGGGCAGCCTGCCCTCGGCTCATAAAACACTATTTACCCTCCTGCTGAGCCTCTGCATCCCCAAATCCCCCAAAACAGCATTCCGAATTCAGCAGCCGTATATTTAATGTGCGCTATTCACCACGGGGAAAAGGGGGGGCTGCTGCAGTGCTTTGTGGTGCAGCATGTGACACATACTGAACGTCTAGCAACTTCCCCCTGTGTCATTCCACAGCAAGGCATGCTGGGAGATTCCTCGGTCAGCTGCACCAGCACAGAGGCCCCCGCACGACATACACCAAAACCCCCAGTCCATTCACTGGATCATGTGCACGAAGGAGAACAGGATTCTGGGTTACCGCGTGATACAACAGCTGTAAAAACAAAAAATAAAAAAAAGAACTAAACCAACACAAAAATATCATTGACTAGTTTCAGGTACTTTTACCACCTAAAAGTCCCTCTCCCAACTTCTTCAAAACATCCCTCCAAAAAGTTCCATCAGAATGCACCAGACCTGCCAATGAAATGAAAATGTTTGTGACAACACGGTGTTGACAGGCCTCGGTGTAGTTTGCCATGCCACTGCTGTTTTGAGTCCTATAAAGATAAGGCTAACAGCACACCGGGTAATCATTGACAAAGTCGTGCCAGTTCCTCTCAATTAAAGTATAACAAAACTTCCTGTCAGATACGGATACCACTTCTTACCAGAACCGTCTTTTACACAGAAATCAATGCCCAGTATAATTTGGGCCAAAGCACATTTGAGGCAAGCAGCATGGCTACATTCTTTCAATTCCATTCATTACATATTACATTACATTACTGGCATTTGGCAGACGCTCTTGTCCAGAGCGACGTACAATTGATTAGACTAAGCAGGAGACAATCCCCTGGAGCAATGTGGGGTTAAGGGCCTTGCTCAAGGGCCCAATGGCTGTGCAGATCTTATTGTGGCTACACCGGGATTAGAACCACCGACCTGGCGTGTCTCAGTCGTTTACTTTAGCCACTACGCTACAGGCCGCCCCATTCCTTCATTCTTCTGCTGGCAGAACACACCGTTCTCCTCAGCTATAATCATTCCTTCATTCTTATTTCACTCTATAAAGTGCACAGAAAAGGCCTGAATAAACGACGTTATTGCAATAAAGCTCCAAATCTAGGCCAGAAGTTCAGCTTGGTTTACTTGGAATACTGGCTGTTGTGCATGCAAGTTGCAGTCCTCTCTGATTGCATCATACAGAATTTATCATGTCCTGTTAGGCAGGCAGGTCACTCCAGATGACAACTTCTGCTACATAAAGAACAGTAATGCCGTGGAGGGGATTTTATTTGTATTTATTTTTATTTATTTATGTTCTGTGGCGCCTTAGGAAAGCTTCCTCTAACTCCTGTTCCAAATTTAAATGAGGGTAATGCCGTGAAGGCACTCTGTTTCCTTGCATGTCAGGGCAGATCAGCAGCAGACATGTGATGGATATCTTTGCGCTGTGACACAGCACTAGAGATTACCATACGAGCGCCCCAGGACAGCCTCAAACAGGAAGAGAAATGCTCAACTGCCACTCAAAGACAACTGACTAAGGGGTCATTCTGTGGTAGATGTAAAAAAATGGACTCTAACCTAACTGCCGTTTGATTTCGACACTCAACTACAAACGCGCGTGAAGCAGAACGGTGAGTGTGTGAACTTTCATCCTGAAAGTCCACCACCACTTCACAGCATGCACGGGGTCGAATTTGAGCCTTCAGCTTCGATGAAGTTTCCAGCAGCTGGACTTAAAGGGGAGGCGCCGTTTCAATGTCAGCCGAGCTGTCGATTGGACAGACGGCTTGAATGACGCGCGTCACGGCCAATACCTGCGGATTTGTACAGCATCCCCGTCATGGTCCCGGCCGCCACCGTGTTCAGGTCATCTTCCGCTCCCCTGGCCGCCTCGAGCGCCACTCCGAACGCGCTGTACAACAGCGCTGCAACAAAACCGTCAAATCAACGCATCAGACATACACACAGCATCGGTCAGAGCACCCATTGTGCCAGGTCTGCTTCTCCAGTGTTCGGGGGTACAGCCTTGTCGAGGCCCAAGCACAAGCACACGTCTTTCCCTAAAGCGCCACCTCAGCTCTGTGGTCTGCTGTTACAGCACTTTCACGGCTCCCTGGGCCGTCTGTGGGCAGCTGACTGCATCGCTTGGCAGAGACTACCCTCCGTGTTCCTCCAGAAGGCTTCCCAGGTCTGTAATAACGGGGCAGGTTTGTAGGCTCCTTTAAAACTGCTGAAGCAAGCCGGGATGAAGGCATTGTGGAGGCACGCAGGAGCTGGGCGCTCACACAGGAAACCCCTTCAGCTCCATCATGACGGATTGCCATAGAGACTTAAACCCTGCCGTTAGCTTCCAAGGAACAGGGGCCGTTACGGACCAAATGTGGGTCAAGTTTTTATTTAGAATATTTTAAATGCTTTACACTAGCAAAATCCCTGCACATTACTGATATTAAATAATCCCTTTTCACCAATATTCAGAACAAACCTTTAATGTGGCTGTATGTTTCAGTTAGTAATACGCCAGGGCATATAGCAGACAGAGAGCCATGGAGTGCTGAAGTTGGGCTTCACACGGTGCTGGACACTAATGCTCGCAGGTGGAGCCTGGCTGGGCTGAATAGCCTTTTCTTATCGTTATGTGGTCCCATATTTATGTAAACATTTTTAGAGATCCGGCACTTAAAGAGTTGAAGTGTTTCAGGTACGTGTGTGTGTGTGCGTGTGTTGGGGGGGGCACTCACCCAGGGAGCCCAGAGAAGTTGCCCACGTGGTCCCCTGCCGCGTCACCAGGTTCACGATCCTGAAACGTAGAGAGGGAGGCCCATGAATCCCAGAATCCCACAGCCGTGCTGAAATCCTCCGGTCTTAACGCGGGGGGGCTGTGGAGCCTCCGCCAACCCTCTCATTAGCACCGAGAGCCTTTCTGAGGGGTCGGGGTGAGATCAAGGTACAAATGCAGCGTATACTTTCCCCATCTCCCGAACACACGCACGCTGGGCAGCGTTCAGCCCCTGAGATCTGGGGGCTGAAGGGAAAGCCTTTAAAAGCACCTCTAGAGTGGCTTTGAGCAGCAGACTGAGCACTTCATTTCCATCTTTCACTTTCACATAATCACCTGCATGTATAGTGTTTGGGGTTTAATGACATTCTCACAATCACCTGCATGTATAGTGTTTGGGGTTTAATGACATTCTCACATGATCACCTGTGTGTGTATAGTGTTTGGGGATTAAGGAATGTCACATAATCACCTGTATGTAAAGTGTTTGGGGATTAACAATAGTCTCACATATCACCTGTACATAGTGTGTTTGGGGATTAAGGAATATCACATAATCACCTGTATGTATGGTATTTGGGGATTAAGGAATATCACATAATCACCTGTATATATAATGTGTGGGGATTAACGATAGTCTCATATCACCTGTACATAGTGTGTTTGGGGATTAAGGAATATCACAATCACCTGCATGTATAGTGTTTGGGGATTAAGGACAGTCTCATATAATCACCTGTATGTATGGTGTTTGGGGATTAAGGACAGCGTTACATAATCACCTGCATGTATAGTGTTTGGGGATTAAGGACAGCGTTACATAATCACCTGCATGTATAGTGTTTGGGGATTAAGGACAGCGTTACATAATCACCTGTATGTATGGTGTTTGGGGATTAAGGACAGCGTTACATAATCACCTGCATGTATAGTGTTTGGGGATTAAGGACAGCGTTACATAATCACCTGTATGTATGGTGTTTGGGGATTAAGGACAGCGTTACATAATCACCTGCATGTATAGTGTTTGGGGATTAAGGACAGCGTTACATAATCACCTGTATGTATGGTGTTTGGGGTTTAAGGATTGTCTCACATATCACCTGCATGTATAGTATTTGGGGATTAAGGACAGCTTTACATGATCACCTGTGTGTATGAAGTGGGGCAGTGAAGGGCCTTGTATCAGCTGCCTTCTATCACAGTGTGTGACTGGCCAGGTGGTACTTCCATTCCACCAGAGTCAAGGCTGAAATCTGCCTCAAGTTAGTCAATTCAAGAAATCAACTGAAATTGAAACCTGTGTTCAGGGCTACGAACACCATTAGCTGCACGTACATGGTGGGGAATTGAGAGGGTAAAGGCCATGGCATTGTCCTTTTGCCCAGTGTGACTGGCCTCTTGCCATTAGTGATGGTCGCAGCACGCTGTGTTGTGCAACGACTGTCATTGGTGGATGACACAGTCGACCCCCTACCCCCCCTACCATGGGATTCTATGTGGTGGAGTCTGATTTTGACTTGTGATTGGTTATCATGCTTTTAGGAGGGAGATCTTTCGTTCTGTGAATTTTCCCCTACAACTGCACTTACACAGACCCTGATCCCAGGAAAACATTTGTGTTTGAGAACCCCCAGGTAAGTCAACACAGCTGGTCCAACACAGGTGTCAAGAGGTCACATACATTTACATTTTACTCATTTGGCAGATGCTTTTAATCCAAAGCGATTTACAAGTGCATAGGTTCTTCCACAAATTAAAGCATTACGTCCATAACTAGTAAAAATACACATGAAGTGTTGTTCTAAACAGAAAATGCAGTCAATGTAAGAGCACTTTTTTTGTATACATTTACATATTATATACATATACATATTACACTGATGCAGGTGAGCGCATGTAAACATGAAGCAGACCGTTCATGCGGTAGAGAGACGGTGTGAGATTTCTAATGGCCAAATATCTTTCCTTATACATTAAATATCATGATTTTCCTTCAATTGAGCACTACGCATGAATGAGCCATCTTTATTTATTTTGTGAAACACACGGGCAACCTGTGTATGTGATTCAAAATCTGAAGCAAGGGGGAGAAGTTGGAGTCTCGCCGAATTGGCACTGACTAAAATGTAATTGACCGGCTTTAAGGGAAAGAGTAGACCCAAATACCATCTGAACATCTTGTGCTCTTCAGAGTTCTATCAGAATGATATTGGCAAACTCAAAAATCAATGACCTACTTTTAAGCCATTTAACACACTTCTGAATTTGATTATTCTCTGTTATCATAATTAGAAACAGAGGGTTCCCTGTAAGAGGAAGCTACAGCAATAACAAGCAGGCCAATGGGGAGTTATTGTAAAATGTGGATATTTGTAATTATTTGGATGCGAACACCACTCATTCGTTCTGAAAGCAAGCGGAGGGCAACTGCGATCACAGCTCAGTTTGACACACCGAGTCTACTGCTAATACTCCAGCCACCACAGCGAGCAGCAGGATCAGTCATGGTTATAAAGAGATTTCAAAGCTAAGAGGAGACCAGGCTTCGACTGTAAGTAGCAATTACAATGGTGGCGGCATTGCTGACACAGGAATCTGTGAGTGTTAGATCTCAAATGTGCAACCAGTCTGGGATTAACATGGCACCAGTTGAAATGATAATCTACACCAGTGTCTCTTACACTGTGGGTTGGGACCCATGAGATGGGTCACAGAATAAGAATAAAACCCTTTTCTGGTTCACTGACCTTTTTATTCCAAGGACAATACAAATATACGGTTTCCACAGAAAAGACTAAGCAATAACTCCTAGGCTTTCAGTCAAAGCGACTGTATATAGTTGTAAGATATGTATTATTAACGATGTGTTCTTTTAGACATTTGGTGAGCAGCAGGTTTTCCCAAAGGCAGACTGTCTTTCATTTCATTGTTCATTCACACCACATAAGCATTTCCATAGTTACCACACTGGCCTTGAACAGTGAAGCTTGGAAGTCAGGAAACCTGTTTTAAATGGTGACCTGCACTGAGGACAAACTAAGATGTGTGCTATGTCTGCCACCTGCTGGTTACAGAGCCATTACTCCTTTGGAAATTCTGAATACAAAAATTGCTTGCTTACTTTCTCAAGCAAAAGCGCATTTTCTTACATATTCTCCAGATTTACCAGGGCTTTAAAGGCACCCTGTTCCTTGAAAAGCAACAATCTCTACTTAATTCTTCAATAGTATAAGAGAGCAGAAGCTTCAGGGCCGGAATGAGCACATTCTACCTCAAATGCTAACGTACTTACTGTACATTTCTGTCTCAAACACTAACATACATATTGTAAATTTCTGTCTCAAACACTAACATACTTACTGAACCTTTCTGTCTCAAACGCTAACATTTACTGTACATTTCTGCCTCAAACACTAACATATTTACTGAACATTTCTGCCTCAAACACTAACATATTTACTGAACATTTCTGCCTCAAACACTAACACTTACTGTACGTTTCAGTCTTAAACATGAACACACTTACTGTACGTTTCAGTCTTAAACATGAACATACTGTACGTTTCAGTCTTAAACATGAACACACTTACTGTACGTTTCAGTCTTAAACATGAACATACTTACTGTACGTTTCAGTCTTAAACATGAACACACTTACTGTACGTTTCAGTCTTAAACATGAACACACTTACTGTACGTTTCAGTCTTAAACATGAACACACTTACTGTACGTTTCAGTCTTAAACATGAACACACTTACTGTACGTTTCAGTCTTAAACATGAACACACTTACTGTACGTTTCAGTCTTAAACATGAACACACTTACTGTACGTTTCAGTCTTAAACATGAACACACTTACTGTACGTTTCAGTCTTAAACATGAACATACTTACTGTACGTTTCAGTCTTAAACATGAACACACTTACTGTACGTTTCAGTCTTAAACATGAACACACTTACTGTACGTTTCAGTCTTAAACATGAACACACTTACTGTACGTTTCAGTCTTAAACATGAACACACTTACTGTACGTTTCAGTCTTAAACATGAACATACTTACTGTACGTTTCGAGGCTTAGACCATGCCATGCCTCTGGTCTCCGTCAGCCCCATGCGAAGACCGTTAAGACTTCCGAATAGAGCCCCTGGCAAAAGCGTCAGGACAGATGTTAGATACAACACCCCCGCTGCAAGAATACATGCACCTTTTCAGACAAAACTCTTGCCTTCGATGTCACCCTCTACTAAATGTTATATGCAAAGCATAACTCAACTAGGATGCCTGTTCTGTGTGTGTGTGTGTGTACTGAATCCAGAACAGTTTATTCCTTCCAACTGATGCATCATCCTAACTTTTCAGTTGTCTGGTACAGAAACAAAACAAAATGTAAGATAATATCAAGGTCTTATCACTATTAGCCAATTATAGCTTATAACAAGTTTATAGGTTCTATGCTATTATTGATATTCGCCATTTTTGAGATTATGGCCAATAGATGGGCTGATATGATGGTGCATTATAAATGCGCAAAAGGTGATGCAAATGTAGCCTATTCATAGACAATGAAACCTCTCTTTTATTTTCTTTATAATAAAAGCCACATTTGTTTTCTATGAATTGAAATCTAGCCTCATGTACTTTTTCCATGAACGTGGAAACTTTGAATGTGTGTGATAATGCAAAACAGTGTAAAACCAACAGCCTGTAGCATAGTGGTTAAGGTAAATGACTGGGACCCGCAAGGTTGGTGGTTCGATCCCCGGTGTAGCCACAATAAGATCCGCACAATATCCCTGCATTGCTCCAGGGGAGGATTGTCTCCTGCTAAGTCCAATCAACTGTTCATCTGTCAAATGGCATTAATGTAATGTAATGTAATGATCCCAGACTTTCCGTATATCCCTAATGTGATGAAGTGCGCAGGAGAGGCTGGGGAAAGCAGAAGTGGTGGGACCCTACCAGTAAAGCAGCAGCCTCCAATGGTGAAGAAGGCCAGCTCAAACCGGCCCCGCGCCTTGCTTGCTCCAATGGGCAGGATGAACTCATCACTGTCCTGAAGACAACAGACAGCAGTGATCAGCCCTCCAATCCAAATCCAGCACTGGTGATCTATTCTCCCGGTTAAATAACTGAACAATTAGTGCTACTGATTGGATAGATTGTCTTTACATCTGACCCCCAGGAATACCAGCAGCCCTCAAGTTTGAATAATCTCTTCAATTATTGTTTAGTGACTGCTCTAAACAGAGAACTATGCATTTTCCTCTGACACTTCAGTGGGAAATGGAAATGACAGAGGAAAATGCTTTCAAATGTTTTAAAAACATACACCATGTGATACTGTACAAATTTGTATTAGAATGAAAGTGTTTCAGCACTGGGTCGCTAGAACTCAGTTCGAAGGTAACCCTGTGCGTTCTGGTTACAGAACAGTTAAATGAAACCATAGATGGCAACAACCCAAACTACATTATGTTTCAATATCTAGTATGGAAAAGGGATGAGTTTAGGAACCCCTTTGTTTATGAAACACTCAATGTAATCGCTATTATACTGTCCAAAAATACTTATTCACACGTCAGTGACTGAGCATGACATCAACAGTGAGGACCTACCTGCGTTAGATATCGAGGGTCCACGTTCAGATAAGGGGAGAGGGGGCTCATTCCTGTTACTGTGGGATAAGAATAAGATAAAACATTACGGTGTATGGAAATTACCACACGCTAAAGTTACTCACACACCATGACACAAACCATAAGACACAATTGTCAATGAACAGACAGCTACCCATCCAGCAACATTGTGTGGTTACATGGGACTTACTTGGCACTCCGGCGAGCTCAGTGTTTGAATATCCAGGTGCCGCCGCTCCAAAAAGACTACCAAATCCGGCCTTTGACAGTCCAGACCCCGACAAATTATTATCCATGTTTATGTCCAAGCGATCTGGAAAAGACAACTTATGCCAACCTATAAAAGCTACTGTGATCACAGCTCAATTTGACATAAAAGCCAGGAAGTAACTAACTAACTAGCTAAGCTAACTAGACTCCTGAATGTGGTTACGGTTTTAAATAATACAGCTAACTTTATTGATTGACGTAATTGCTGATGCAGTTATTAGGCAATATAGCTACATAACTAATCTTATTCATTTTAATGCGAGCTCCCTCACTGACCTCCACTTCCCTTAGTAACAGTTACACAGCCGTAAAGCAGATCTTAGCCGCAAACAATTTCCTGTCAGGAAGCGGGCTTCCTAACCTAGCTGCCTTAGGCAGATAAAAACTGAAAACCCCCCCGTAATATTTAACCAGCATACATAATTAATAACTATTGTAATTGTAATTGACGCATACTTTAAATCTAAATCTGCAAATAGACTTTGAGATATCGCGCATGAATGCTTATTCGAAATCCGGCTTTTCGACAGTTAATCACGACAGGATGAGCGTGCCTTACTTCTTACTCGGTGGTGTTTCAACTGAGTGAATCCCCTTTAATTTCTGACCACTCGATCAACAACCGATCCAGGATCATCTTACACAGCTCAAATACTATTCAACCCCGTTTTGTGAAAAATATTGCGCTGATCCGAGGTTAGTAAATTACATCAGGTAGAAACTATGCATGTTACACCCATGCGCTGATGTTGTATTCACGACGCAGGAAGAGAGAATACGCCTTGTAGCTGCGGTACCGACGGTAATTTCTGCAAAATAAACATTTGGTAAATACTCTGCGATCAATGGCGATATTTAGTGTCAAAGAAAATCAAGCAAATGAGCTATTTCGCCCTAGAATTGCTCCACGTATTTACAGATTATAGCTAACTGAATAATAAGATGGCTAGCTAGCAAAACAGTTAGCCTAGCTATGCTGAGAAAACAATACGATTTAATGAGCTAAATAACGTTTTAGATCAGATCAGCATTGCCTAGCTGTAAAGCATTAGTCTATTTAGCTAGGCATTGACAGTAGATGTGTGTCCCAATCAGCTAACATAATCAAACACAGCTAGCTAATGCATGTTTTACAGCTAACCTAGCTGTGCTGAAAACGGTATGAAACACGATTAAATGAAATCTAGATCAGACCAGGATTGCCTAGCTGTAGGCATTAACATTAGCTACGTCGTTAGCCAGGTATTAGCGATATATATGTGTCCCAATCGGCTAACACAGGCCAATACAGCTAATGTTATATTTGTCTGAATTAAAGCTGGGAATCGCTTGCAACCTTTGTAAGTTAGACTGATATTTCCATAAGCCATAACCGAACTATATATAGCAACAACGCTGTTAATGTCGCTAACGTTAATTTTACATTGCATAGCCAGCTAGCTGTGATGGATTGTAAATCGCGGCCAATTATTTTCTACACAATTCAGGTTATTGTTAGTTGGTGTATTTCAAAGGCGATATTACCACCCCTAATTAACGAATTCGACTACAAAGCATTGTAAACTGAAAATTGTAACAGAACAGAACCAGTTACCCTCTGGAATATAGCTAACCACTCATGTTCTTTCCTGAGACTGATGGGCTTCAAATGTATCAATGAACGAGATGGAATTAACAAATTGATGAATATTGCATGTCTGGTTACTGTATTGTGCCACAGATAAACTAGGTAATGGCCATTAGATAGATGAGGAATACACTTTCCTCCCAGTCTTAAATTTGCTTATCTCTTCCCCAGAGGTTATGTTTTTGAGCCAGACCTAGTAAAGCCATATGAGGTTCTTAGTTCTTAGTGGTTCCAATTATTGTGCACCTGCACATTTTTACCTATTTTAATCAACACATTTTTGGATATTAGTTTTTTGACATCCTCAAGTGACATTACTTTGTCCCTACTCAAACAAGTGACCGTGAGGTGGAGTGATACTGTAATTTCTCGCTGAGCTGCAGTTTGACTTTGTTCATGTCCATTCTCTCAGGAGCTGCAGAACCTATATTTTAACCTCGCGTCGGAGTACAAGGGATCTGTTTGAGTCTGAGTGAAGACAGGAGTGCATTGATTTCAGAACTGAAGACGGAGGAGAAATCAGGCTTTCTGAATTCCAGATTCAAGAACTGAATCATCGGGACCCAGAACAATGGAAATCGAGTACGTAACAGTAGGTCTCGACCCCCAAGTTACTGAATACATTGTAGAACAAGCTGATGTAGAGTCCAGCTTCTCACCTTCCCATGTGAAAACCGAACCTGACCAAGATTCCTGTTTTAATGAAAAAAATGTTCAGATGCCTTCTCCCGGTCTGGCTTCTGAACAAATTAAATTGGAGCCAGATACAGGCGTCTTTGATCACACACATCTTTACTTGGATCAAAACTCTTACCACACACAGGAAATTTATGTTGCTAAGGAGGAGCAACCCGCTGAAGTACTTTACCAGATTAAAGGTGAAATGGAAGATTCGGACTCTGACGCGTCGGCATGTGGCTGGTTCAGCGCTAAGGGGAAAAAACAATTGAAAAAGCAGAAAAAAACCCAAACCAATAAGAGGTTGAAACCTCAAACTACTCCGATAAAGATGAAACCCCTGACGGCCCCCGCAAAGATGAAAAATCAGAACGCTCCCGCAAAGATGAAAAATCAGACCGCTCCCGCAAAGATGAAATCTCAGACTCTTCCCACAAAGACAAAACCCCAGTCCGCTCCTACAAAGCTGGACCCTCAGGGTTCCCCCACCGAGGTAGGCCTGGGCAACATCGGGCTTTTACTCGAGCACGGCGGGGTTCACGCCGGGTTCGAGTCGTACATCTGCGCGGAATGCGGGAAGAGTTTCCGTGGGAAGGAGGCCGTGCTGACGCACATTCAGAGCCACGTGACGGACGGCTCGCACGCCTGCGTCCAGTGCAAGGCGGAATTCCCCGATTCCGGAAGCCTGCTTCGCCACGTGCAGTGCGAGCACATACACAACGAAGAGTACCACTGCACCCTGTGCGGCATGCGCTTCCAGGCGGTGAAAGCTTACGCCAGGCACATGAGAGTTCACTCGGGTGACGACGTGTTCGTCTGCTCTGTCTGCGGGAAGAATTTCCGCCATAAGTCTAGTCTGTGGAGACATCAGCAAACTCACAGGCTTGAGGAGGAGGAGGACTCCGTAAACCCGTCTGGTGGTTATACTAGCAGTAGTAGTACCAGTAGTAACAGCAGTAGCAGTAGTAGCACTAGCAGCAGTAGCAGTAGCAGTAGCACAAGTAATAGTAGTAGCAGAACAATTCCATCACCAGTTCCGGCACCTAAACTTGTTATATATGAGCAAAAGGCTGCACCTAAATCGTTCTTGTGTGTCGAATGTGGGAAGAGATTTAATCATTCCTCCAGCCTCTCGCGACACAAGCAGACTCACCAGGAGGACAAGAAGGTTGTGTACAGCCCCCCGCCAGAAATGAAACACCTCCCCAAGCCGTCAGTGCAGCGGGAAAAGCCCTTCACGTGCCCGCACTGCGACAAGCATTTTGTCCACTCGTCGAGCCTCTGCAGACACGTGCAGACCCACGAACACAGGCCGTACCAGTGCTCCACGTGCCGCAAAAGCTTCCTGACGCCGGCCGCCCTCAGCAGCCACCGGAGGTGTCACCAAGCCAGCAGGAACCGCCAGGAGGGGAAAGTGTATTCATGTTTTGAGTGCGGTAAAACGTTCAGTCACTCTTCAAGCCTGTCCAGACACCGTCATACTCATACTTTGTGAGTGCCGGCGCCCCAGAAATCTGCGTCAGCAGTTTCTTTACCCGGTCTGCAGAAGGTGCCGGCTAATTCACGATTCAGAGATTACACTTGTAGTGCTTGATGTTGTTCTTGGAAAGACAGCGAACTCAGACAGTCTTTATTTTCAGCTTTTCAGTCTTCAGTGGATTTAATTCCTTCATTCACAGAAATTAGTGGTAAAACCGTAACAAGCTGGACAATATGTAAAGGAATTTGACTTGGAAAAAAAAAAAAACTACCCTTAAATGTAACACAGTGCTTGGTTCTGTTATAGTGGTCATGCTTGGTGTCAGTTAAAAATGTATGCTTAATCTTTATTAAGGAGACATCTCTATTATTAAACTTAAGTTAAATACATATACAGTACTGTGCAAAAGTCTTACCCTAGATCTTTGTAATATATATTGGTTTTAGATATTTTAATATATATGTTTTTGTTTTCTGTATTAGTGTGTCAGTAGAAAGCAGCAAATTATAGATTTCCAAACATTTCCATAACATTTTCTTAAATAAAGTAACATTTTAATTTATAGACCACTTTTCCGATAAAATTGTGTCGAAGAGAACTGAAGGCGAAGGATGCTCACAAAAATATCGATTTGATTTAGCTTTTAACTGTTCACTCCTCTTTATAATAAATGTTTCAATATTTAATTATTTTTCATTATTTGTGAAGCCATCTTTGCTGTTTTTTACTTGTGCCTAAGACTTATGCACAGTACAGTATATAGCTAAGTGCTCAGTATTTGCTACTGTCCTGATTTCCTCTATTATTGAATATTTGTCACACTGAATGGTTTCAGAGCTTCAGCCAAAATGTAATATTGGACAAAGGGAATCTGATTAAATACAAATCATGAAAGAAAGTCAAACATTTCCTCTGGAAAAAGTAATTGTCCCCTTAAACTTAACTGGTTGCACTAACTTTAGCAGCAATCATTTTAACCAAACACTTCCTATAATTTGATATCAGCCCTTCACATCACTGTGGAGGAATTTTTAGCCCAATCTTTGCAGAATTGCTTTAATTTTGGAAATTGTTAGGATTGCAAGCCTGAGCTGCTCATTTCAGGTCCTGCCACAGCATCACTTTTGGGTTCAAGTAAGGACTTTGACTAGGACACTCCAAAACTTTAATTTTGTTTACGGCCATTCAGATGTTGAATTGCCTTTGGGTTTTGGATCAGTGACTTGCTGCATAACCCAATTCCTCAGCTTCAGCTCACAGACAGATGCCCATGCATTCTTCTTAGTAATTTCCTGGTACAGAGCAGAATTCATGGTTCCTTCAACAATGGAACGTCCAGGTCCTGGTCCTGAGGCAGCAAAGCGTCCCACCATCATACTACCACCACCATATTTGACTGTTGGTATATTACTTTGAAATTATTCTTTCTTGTTTACAGTAGACATAATAGGAGCTATGTCCATTGAATATTATCTCAACTGGCCTGCAGTTCAATAGATGCTTTTCTGGGATCTATTGTGGCTTCCTGGAGGTGTTGCTGTGCCCTTGGAGAAATTTTGGCAGGCTAGCTACTCCTGGGAAGATTCACCACTGTTCCAAGTGTTCTCCATTTGGAGACGATTGCTCTCGCTGTGTTTCGGTGGAGTTCCATAGCCTCGGGAGTGACCTAGTCAAAGTCTTCACTTGAACCCAGTAAAGATTCTGTGGCATTTCTGTTTATAAAGATTAAGGGGGCAATTTTTCACAGAGTTGATTTGGGTGTTACAGCAATCGTTGTTGTATAAATTAATTAAATGGTAAAAATCAGGTTCCCTTTTGCCTAGCATTACATTGGGTCTAAAGATCTGTGACAAATTCAGTATTCACTGACAAATATTCAGTAATGGAGAAAATCAGGAAGGGGGAAATACTTATTCATGGCACTGTATGTAACTAAACAAGGGCTATTAACCACTATGCAGTGGCTGATCATTGCATAACTTGTGCAATTAAGGGCTAGGGTTGGTATAATGTTATATTTTGGATCAGGTAAAATGAAGGGTTGAACTGACGGCAAGTTGAGCTCAAGATTTGCTTGTCGTTCAAAGTCTTTGGGAACTGTAGTTCTTGATGAGTCACCATCTTGGAATGTAGTCCATAGAAACAGCCAGCACAAACGGCCCTATATTCTGTCAAAGCATGTCCAGTATTTTGTTCCATTTGGTTTTATGAAACACTAATTGACCTAAAATAATTATAATTAAACATACCTCTGAGTCCGCTCAGTAAAGTGAAGATCCAATTTATTGAATTGAAAGTCAGAAAAAGAACAGTAGCTGTGTTGCTGTTGAATATACTTTCCCTCCTGCTGTCCCTCTTTACATTTTTTTTTTTGTTTTTTTGGTGAAAGTTGTATTTTGGTGACATTCAGTGCTTCAGTTGCAGGTTATAATTTACTGCTTAAGGGCAGAATTCATTTTTGGATCCTCTGTAAATGCAGTACAGAAATGTGTCACGAGATGGCAGCAGCACACCAAGCAAACGGGAATGACCTTTCATGAGGACATCAGGAGGTGAAAAGCGTTAGCATTATATTAAAAAAGTGTTGTAAAATAGAATATAGCTGTATCTTAATCAGTAGTTAACATGCTTAGTTAAACAGGCATATTATTCATCCTTTAGATAATTGTCCTTAGTTTTTAACTTGGTTCGACTGTACTTTTTTTTTTTGTATGAAAGATTCTCAGAAGTGTAGCAAAATAAAAGAAGATGGCTGCATCGTAAGAGCCTGTTGTTTTGTCTGTTCGGTCTTTGACATTAACGGATCAGAGCAGAACTATTTAACTTCATAGGGTTCCGATGTTCGTTTGGTCCCATACCGAGTAACCAAGTGATGTCATCACAAACTGGAAAATTACTGGCAATTAAAAGTATAAATGTCATGAATGCATACACAATTGAGTACAGATGCTTTTGTACATGATACATAACTTAAGCTAATCTAGTAGAGAGTACAGTACAAAGAACTGCACAAGATCCAATCCTTGTGCATATTGGGTTTGTGTGTGTTCGGATTTGTTGATTTGGTGTAGGGCTCAGTATCATGTGGCCTGTTGCTACCAGGTCGTAATTAAGGGCAGGTAATCTGACTGCTCCAGTGAAATGGTGAAAAATGGAATAGGGGGTCGTTGCTCAGGTTACGACTCGGTTGAATCAGAATCTTGGATGAACAGACACGGAGAAACGTCCACACTCCTCCTCAGTTTCGCCTTTCATGCCAAAGAAGTGACCAGTTTGTCGAAGGAAGGCCTTTCTAGCGGATAGGCATACGCTGATTTGCCGCTCCCTAATTCTCCAGAGGCCTTCTCTGTCCTTCGAACCCCACTCACAGGAGATGGGCGACCAAGGAATTTGCTGGGGGGGGGGCAGTCTTATTAGAATTCAGCCATTGCAGCTGGAGTTTGGACTTCGAAGTGGAGCAATAAAGTTTACCATTGTTGTCAAGCTAGTGGCTCAGACTTCCTGGCAACCACACTAAATTACCCAGGCTTTCTGTGGGCCTAGAAACAGCCCACTGTTCCTCAACAAAAAGGCCATTCAGGCAGGGGAGGATGGCCTCTGTAGGTTCCCCAAAGCTAACTTTATGCCAATGAATGGCTGCTGAGGGCTTCCCAAGAAAATGACCAGTGTGGGAAATGGTAGTGATGTCATTATGAATGCATTTCCAGTGTTTTTGTTGTGCCCCTCTCTTTTTCCCCCCTCCCCCTCTCCCTCTCTCCTCTCCACTGTTCTCTTCCTGTTTCATTTAGGCCCATTATTAGGAGCCTCAGAATACAAAACAAAAAGCCCAGGACCCCAGTGCGCCACTGTTTCCATGGAGATGTGAAAACAGTGCTGTGGGGCTTCTGTTCCCATTGAAACGAGTCTGGGAGAGATGGAGGAGGAGGGAGGGGGACGGATCAGCAGGAATTTGGACACCTTAAAAACAAATTTGTAATCCTTCACACTCTTTTTTTTTTTTCCTCCCCAAAAGAAAATGTTCGCATGTCTGGTTTAGTTTGTTGCTTGAGGAAGATTTCTTTGCTGTCGGAACTAAGGACGTTTAGTACTTCCCTTCAATGTTGGAAAAAAACCCCATTGTTAAAATCAATCAATGGCAAGTAATGTAGAAAGAAATACCAAGGGTACTCTAAATAACTATTTTAACTCCCTTGGAATCAAAATGTGTATTTTTATATACAAATATGACTATGTAGTGTGGTTTGGCAAGGTTAAGAACACTTTCATTGCTTGTATATGGTTTAGTTTACATTACAGAATATATGGTGTCTATTTCCTATTCTCTTGTCGCCTGATTTGAATTGTCAGTCAATTAACTGACTTGGTTCACCCGTGAGTGATTTTCCTTGGCATATTCTTTGGCAGTCACTCACAATTATCATATTCCCTGATGTGCCGAGATGGACATAAAGTCATTTTTTTGCATCGCTGTGAACAGCTTGTCCTCACGGAATCGAGAGTCTGTTTCACCTGTGGCTTTGTCTGTTCCCGACGGCCGTAAGGTGGCCAGTTCTTACGAGCATCCTCCTGGCCAGGTTGTGAGCGAGGACAGGTGGTAAGGCTGGTAGATTGATGGAAGGAGAGCTGATTGCCTTTGGAAGCATACCTGCTGTATTTTACACTCGTAAGGAGGAAATGACTGGCTTCTCTACTGACCCAACCTGATGTCAACTGCTAACGTAAGTTTAACAGCAACACAAGCACAGTCAATTGCTAAAGTAAGTTTAATAGCAACACAAGCACAGCTAACGTAAATTTAACAGCAACACAAGCACTGCGTACTTGGCCGCTAGCGATATCGCAAGGACTGGACATTTGACAACACACAGGCACGAAAAGCTTACTTCCACCTTTATTTTGCTTACATCCCAGACAAGAGCTGAAAATATCAGCAAGGCACTGCAGGAAATAGCATGTCTCAACAAGCTAACGATCAGGTCTGAGTGTGGCTACCACTTGATATTGGCTCCGGAAAGACACCTGCAGTGTGCCTGATTGCCCCTGGAGAGTACTGGGACACGATTGGCTCCGGAGAGAGACCTGGAGCGCCTGTGATTGGCTGTGGAGAGAAGACGTGCGATATCTATGATTAGCTTGGTAGAGTCCTGCAGTGTAACTGGCTTTTGAGGCAGGCATGGCGTGTTGGCAGTGGGCTCGTTAGAGAGCGCCACAGTGGGGATCTCTGTGGTCAGATCCTGGGTATGTGGCTGACCTTGACGCAGGAAATGTGCTTTGTGTTTTAATGTTTGCAGCTCTTTCTGGGGGCTGTCGCGCTACTTGTGTGAACTCTTCGGTCACTTTATAATCAGAGCACTGTATGAGTGACACTTTCATTACTTTAATTGGGTGATGCCGCATAAGCTCAAAATGTTTTGCTCGTATTATATAACTGCCAATAAGGATGAGTGTGTAATCCCATTTGCGCCCAGTTTTTATTTATTTATTTACAAAATCGTTCTGAACCCCTTACGCAACCCCTCAGTCAAATCTTCCCCATTCCCCCCCAGAATCCTCGTTTTGATTCTTTGAAATCAGCTGATTCCAGGACTAAGTGAAAAATGTGTGATAACTATGAATGACACATCTGTTCCGCCTATGAGTAGAGACACATAACCACTATTCAAATGCAAATGTATTCGCTGCACCACTAAACAACTCATTTATCTCATGCTTACACCCACATGCATGTACACATGCTTTAGTACTGTTGATGCAACTCCAAATGTCTTGGAGCCATGCTCCATGGTAACGAAACGTATCCATTGGCGATATCTGGTTTGGATATTTTTACAGGGTGGAGCGGATCCAGCAAAGCTGGTTCTTTGTCAGTGGCGCTTCCATTTTTCCTGTGCAAATGGGTTCCTAGAGTTCTGTTACTGCCGTTTGGAATATGTTCTGGGCCCGAAACACACACAGGGCAGACTGTGGTGAATTTGGATGTTCTCGGCGAGAGAGAAATGTCCGGAAAAGGTCAAGGACAAAAGTGGACTGTCCCAGTCAAAACAGGAAGGGAGCCGTGTGTCCCGTAACATGAACTGAGCGCTCGCACAATGAACGGCGTCAAAGCGCCGCATGATTCAGAGTAATGGGGAAACGCAGACGCATTGCTGCTAATACTGTTCTATAGCATGTTTAAACAGACACCTGTTTGAAGTGTTTCCTTGTGTGTGTTTGTGGAGTGTGTGTGCGGAGAAGCCGGGGCGTATGTGGGGGTGTATGTCCAGAAACTACTGATCTCCTGGGAGTTTCACATTCTACACTCTAGAGTTTGCAGAGAATGGTCGGAAACGTCATGTTAATGAGAGAGGTCCGAGGAGAATGGCCAAACTGGTCAAATACTGATAGGAAGGTGACAATAACGCAAATAACCACACATTACATTACAACAGTGGTTTGCAGAAGAATATCTCTGAACACACAACCCATAAAAACTCTAAATGGATACGTTACAGCAGCAGGAGACTTAATAGGTCTAAAATAGGTCTAATGAATACCTAATAAAGTCCTCACTGAGTATATATGTATCTGTGTGTGTGCATGCTTGTGTTATTAGTGTGATTCATAATTATTGATAGCACTTCATATGAACGGTCCCCCATAAGGGCTCTATAACTCCTTCATAAGCACAGTCAATAAAATATTGGGCTATTGCTTGCTGGACATTTTGAGATATTACAGTTAAGGAACGGTCACATCCCATGTTAAAAGAAGCTTTCAGAGACCTTTATCTTCATGGATATTGACATTTCTTCGACAGTAAGGGAAGAAGTGGAAGTAGACCGGGGGACACGGCCCCTGTGTGTCCCAGTTGGCGGTTTCCGGTTAGCGCTGTGTGTGACAGCTTTTCTGTGGGAGGACGGGGGCCTGGGCAGCCCTGCCTGTGACAGCTTCTCTGTGGAAGCAGCAGGCCTGGGTGCCCAGATTCCCTCAGCGTTGTTGGAATGACGACGGCTGAAGTCGGGCTCTTGGTCTCTGTCCACCCGGCTTGGCAGGCCGGCCCTGCTGGGCTGTCCTCCTCGCCAGGGCCTGCTGCTGCGCAGGAAGGGCTGAGCTGCCCAACCAGCAGTGGGACAGGAGGCCAGGCCAGGGGGGTAAAGGTCAGATAAGAAAAGCCTGCTCTTTGATGTCCTGTTTATTCAGTCCTGTGCACACTCAAACACACACACACACACACACACACACACACAGGTGCCGACACACGGACACTGAAACGCAGGTGCGGACACCACAGTGCACACAAACACAGGAATCCGTACACAAATCAAAAATGTATCCAGACTCACACCACGCATACACACACACACACACACACACATACACACACACACACACACACACACACACACACATACAGTAAGATGTTCAGTGTTAAATTAACTCTTACAAAGTACATATGGTCCCTGTTGGACTAATATGTACTCTGAATTAACACCGGCCATTATACTATGCACACGTGTGTACACACTCACAGATGGCTGAGTTTCTGCGAGACACACTGTTCCAGCCGGTGTGTTTGCGGGTTATAGTCCTCCCTCGCAGCGGCTTCCTTCCGAGAGCCGAGCGCTTCCTCCCGGCGAAATGCGACTGAGCCGCGCAAATCCAGCTCCCACCCCATCACTCCCCTCCCCTCCCCAATCTTCTACCCTCCTCGTACCATTCTTGTTCGGAATAATAATTCTATTTCTTCCTTAAATGACTTGTTTATACGCCACTCAAGCTTCAAGGCAAAAAAAAATTTAACAAAAAGAAACGGGAATGCTCTAATTTGCACCAGATCCGCATTGTCATGCAGTTGAAAGGCGCGCTGCTTTATGCCGATTCACGATAAAGATGTTTTTAAATGGGGTGAAAATTCAAAAAGTGCCCAAGGGTAAAACAATTTTGATAAGCGGGAACTAATTACTGACTCGTACAATAAAGCGCAACTCATCGCCTGTAATTTCACAAGTGTTTACAATGCATAAGCTCTGCCTGAAAGGTAGGGCTTTATAACCGCTTAAAAACGAATCCTCATCGATATCCACAGAGGATTATATTGTGCTCCGTTGTTACAAAACAGACAATCAATCCAGTTATCTGTCAATCAGGTTTTTATTTTTTCATTTGGGATCGCTCACTTTACTGCTTCTTACAATTATACTGTTTACAACACCAATGTTTGCATGTTGATAACATCCTGTAAATGCATAAAATGGTTATTTATCGGCAAAAGGCAATATTGAAAATGAAAGTAAAATTTTTTATATGCAACATCATGTTTAGCAATGAGAAAAAGATTAACTTATAATATTAAATGTGATGAAGGCTTTAAAATGAAATACTTAACCTAATTGTATACATTACAATGCTCTGATTACTAACACGGCGAGTTTGACAATGGCAGATTTGATACCTGCTTGTACAGGCATGTACCAGATCCACTTTAGTGACACTACAGGGATTGGGAAACAGCATGTTTACGCTTGTTTTGGAACATGGCTCTCACCTGGCTCATCATAATGATGAAGGGTTTTAGCAGTGCAGCGACCATGTCCTCGTTAGTCACCATGGCAGCCACGCAGACGGACCTTAGTGCTCGAGACTCGACTACTTTTACATCCTACGGTGCTCGAGACCCGACTACTTTTATATCACACAGTGCTCTAGACCCAACTACTTTTACATCACACAGTGCTCTAGACCCAAATACTTTTACATCACACAGTGCTCTAGGCCCAACTACTTTTACATTCTACAGTGCTCTAGACCCAACTACTTTTACATCACACAGTGCTCTAGACCAACTACTTTTACATCCTACAGTGCTCTAGACCCAACTACTTTTACGTCACACAGTGCTCTAGACCCAACTATTTTTACATTACACAGTGCTCTAGACCCAACTACTTTTACATCACACAGTGTTCTAGACCCAACTACTTTTACATCACACAGTGCTCTAGACCCAACTTCTTTTACATCCTACAGTGCTCTAGACCCAACTACTTTTACATCACACAGTGCTCTAGACCCAACTATTTTTACATCACAGTGTTCTAGACCCAACTACTTTTACATCACACAGTGCTCTAGACCCAACTATTTTTACATCACAGTGTTCTAGACCCAACTACTTTTACATCACACAGTGCTCTAGACCCAAATACTTTTATGTCACACAGTGCTCTAGACCCAACTACTTTTACATCCTACAGTGCTCTAGACCCAACTACCTTCACATCACACAGTGCTCTAGACCCAACTACTTTTACATCCTACAGTGCTCTAGACCCAACTACTTTTACATCACACAGTGCTCTAGACCCAACTATTTTTACATCACAGTGTTCTAGACCCAACTACTTTTACATCACACAGTGCTCTAGACCCAACTACTTTTACATCCTACAGTGCTCTAGACCCAACTATTTTTACATCACAGTGTTCTAGACCCAACTACTTTTACATCACACAGTGCTCTAGACCCAACTTCTTTTACACCCTACAGTGCTCTAGACCCAACTACCTTTACATCACACAGTGCTCTAGACCCAACTACTTTTACATCCTACAGTGCTCTAGACCCAACTACTTTTACGTCACACAGTGCTCTAGACCCAACTATTTTTACATTACACAGTGCTCTAGACCCAACTACTTTTACATCACACAGTGTTCTAGACCCAACTACTTTTACATCACACAGTGCTCTAGACCCAACTTCTTTTACATCCTACAGTGCTCTAGACCCAACTACTTTTACATCACACAGTGCTCTAGACCCAACTATTTTTACATCACAGTGTTCTAGACCCAACTACTTTTACATCACACAGTGCTCTAGACCCAACTATTTTTACATCACAGTGTTCTAGACCCAACTACTTTTACATCACACAGTGTTCTAGACCCAACTACTTTTACATCACACAGTGCTCTAGACCCAACTTCTTTTACATCCTACAGTGCTCTAGACCCAACTACTTTTACATCACACAGTGCTCTAGACCCAACTATTTTTACATCACAGTGTTCTAGACCCAACTACTTTTACATCACACAGTGCTCTAGACCCAACTATTTTTACATCACAGTGTTCTAGACCCAACTACTTTTACATCACACAGTGCTCTAGACCCAAATACTTTTATGTCACACAGTGCTCTAGACCCAACTACTTTTACATCCTACAGTGCTCTAGACCCAACTACCTTCACATCACACAGTGCTCTAGACCCAACTACTTTTACATCCTACAGTGCTCTAGACCCAACTACTTTTACATCACACAGTGCTCTAGACCCAACTATTTTTACATCACAGTGTTCTAGACCCAACTACTTTTACATCACACAGTGCTCTAGACCCAACTACTTTTACATCCTACAGTGCTCTAGACCCAACTATTTTTACATCACAGTGTTCTAGACCCAACTACTTTTACATCACACAGTGCTCTAGACCCAACTTCTTTTACACCCTACAGTGCTCTAGACCCAACTACCTTTACATCACACAGTGCTCTAGACCCAACTACTTTTACATCCTACAGTGCTCTAGACCCAACTACTTTTACGTCACACAGTGCTCTAGACCCAACTATTTTTACATTACACAGTGCTCTAGACCCAACTACTTTTACATCACACAGTGTTCTAGACCCAACTACTTTTACATCACACAGTGCTCTAGACCCAACTTCTTTTACATCCTACAGTGCTCTAGACCCAACTACTTTTACATCACACAGTGCTCTAGACCCAACTATTTTTACATCACAGTGTTCTAGACCCAACTACTTTTACATCACACAGTGCTCTAGACCCAACTATTTTTACATCACAGTGTTCTAGACCCAACTACTTTTACATCACACAGTGTTCTAGACCCAAATACTTTTATGTCACACAGTGCTCTAGACCCAACTACTTTTACATCCTACAGTGCTCTAGACCCAACTACCTTCACATCACACAGTGCTCTAGACCCAACTACTTTTACGTCACACAGTGCTCTAGACCCAACTACTTTTACATCACACAGTGCTCTAGACCCAACTATTTTTACATCACACAGTGTTCTAGACCCAACTACTTTTACATCACACAGTGCTCTAGACCCAACTACTTTTACATCCTACAGTGCTCTAGACCCAACTACTTTTACATCACACAGTGCTCTAGACCCAACTATTTTTACATCACAGTGTTCTAGACCCAACTACTTTTACATCACACAGTGCTCTAGACCCAACTTCTTTTACACCCTACAGTGCTCTAGACCCAACTACCTTTACATCACACAGTGCTCTAGACCCAACTACTTTTACATCCTACAGTGCTCTAGACCCAACTACTTTTACATCACACAGTGCTCTAGACCCAACTACCTTTACATCACACAGTGCTCTAGACCCAACTATTTTTACATCACAGTGTTCTAGACCCAACTACTTTTACATCACACAGTGCTCTAGACCCCACTACTTTTACGTCACACAGTGCTCTAGACCCAACTACTTTTACATCCTACAGTGCTCTAGACCCAACTACTTTTACATCCTACAGTGCTCTAGACCCAACTACTTTTACATCACACAGTGCTCTAGACCCAACTACTTTTACATCCTACAGTGCTCTAGACACAACTACTTTTACATCACACAGTGTTCTAGACCCAACTACTTTTACATCACACAGTGCTCT
The DNA here is from genome assembly GCF_963514075.1 of Conger conger. Classification (NCBI taxonomy): domain Eukaryota; kingdom Metazoa; phylum Chordata; class Actinopteri; order Anguilliformes; family Congridae; genus Conger; species Conger conger. The sequence continues at coordinate 22,130,977 of NC_083777.1, read as the reverse complement.
AGACCCAACTACTTTTACATCCTACAGTGCTCTAGACCCAACTACTTTTACATCCTACAGTGCTCTAGACCCAACTACTTTTACATCCTACAGTGCTCTAGACCCAACTACTTTTACATCACACAGTGCTCTAGACCCAACTTCTTTTACACCCTACAGTGCTCTAGACCCAACTACCTTTACATCACACAGTGCTCTAGACCCAACTACTTTTACATCCTACAGTGCTCTAGACCCAACTATTTTTACATCACAGTGTTCTAGACCCAACTACTTTTACATCACACAGTGCTCTAGACCCAACTTCTTTTACACCCTACAGTGCTCTAGACCCAACTACCTTTACATCACACAGTGCTCTAGACCCAACTACTTTTACATCCTACAGTGCTCTAGACCCAACTACTTTTACATCACACAATGCTCTAGACCCAACTACCTTTACATCACACAGTGCTCTAGACCCAACTATTTTTACATCACAGTGTTCTAGACCCAACTACTTTTACATCACACAGTGCTCTAGACCCCACTACTTTTACGTCACACAGTGCTCTAGACCCAACTACTTTTACATCCTACAGTGCTCTAGACCCAACTACTTTTACATCCTACAGTGCTCTAGACCCAACTACTTTTACTTCACACAGTGCTCTAGACCCAACTACTTTTACATCCTACAGTGCTCTAGACACAACTACTTTTACATCACACAGTGTTCTAGACCCAACTACTTTTACATCACACAGTGCTCTAGACCCAACTACTTTTACATCCTACAGTGCTCTAGACCCAACTACTTTTACATCCTACAGTGCTCTAGACCCAACTACTTTTACATCACACAGTGCTCTAGACCCAACTTCTTTTACACCCTACAGTGCTCTAGACCCAACTACCTTTACATCACACAGTGCTCTAGACCCAACTACTTTTACATCCTACAGTGCTCTAGACCCAACTATTTTTACATCACAGTGTTCTAGACCCAACTACTTTTACATCACACAGTGCTCTAGACCCAACTTCTTTTACACCCTACAGTGCTCTAGACCCAACTACCTTTACATCACACAGTGCTCTAGACCCAACTACTTTTACATCCTACAGTGCTCTAGACCCAACTACTTTTACATCACACAATGCTCTAGACCCAACTACCTTTACATCACACAGTGCTCTAGACCCAACTATTTTTACATCACAGTGTTCTAGACCCAACTACTTTTACATCACACAGTGCTCTAGACCCCACTACTTTTACGTCACACAGTGCTCTAGACCCAACTACTTTTACATCCTACAGTGCTCTAGACCCAACTACTTTTACATCCTACAGTGCTCTAGACCCAACTACTTTTACTTCACACAGTGCTCTAGACCCAACTACTTTTACATCCTACAGTGCTCTAGACACAACTACTTTTACATCACACAGTGTTCTAGACCCAACTACTTTTACATCACACAGTGCTCTAGACCCAACTACTTTTACATCCTACAGTGCTCTAGACCCAACTACTTTTACATCCTACAGTGCTCTAGACCCAACTACTTTTACATCCTACAGTGCTCTAGACCCAACTACTTTTACATCACACAGTGCTCTAGACCCAACTATTTTTACATCACAGTGTTCTAGACCCAACTACTTTTACATCACACAGTGCTCTAGACCCAACTTCTTTTACATCCTACAGTGCTCTAGACCCAACTACCTTTACATCACACAGTGCTCTAGACCCAACTACTTTTACATCCTACAGTGCTCTAGACCCAACTACTTTTACATCACACAGTGCTCTAGACCCAACTACCTTTACATCACACAGTGCTCTAGACCCAACTATTTTTACATCACAGTGTTCTAGACCCAACTACTTTTACATCACACAGTGCTCTAGACCCAACTACTTTTACGTCACACAGTGCTCTAGACCCAACTACTTTTACATCCTACAGTGCTCTAGACCCAACTACTTTTACATCCTACAGTGCTCTAGACCCAACTACTTTTACATCACACAGTGCTCTAGACCCAACTACTTTTACATCCTACAGTGCTCTAGACACAACTACTTTTACATCACACAGTGTTCTAGACCCAACTACTTTTACATCACACAGTGCTCTAGACCCAACTACTTTTACATCACACAGTGTTCTAGACCCAACTACTTTTACATCACACAGTGCTCTAGACCCAACTACTTTTACATCCTACAGTGCTCTAGACCCAACTACTTTTACATCCTACAGTGCTCTAGACCCAACTACTTTTACATCCTACAGTGCTCTAGACCCAACTACTTTTACATCACACAGTGCTCTAGACCCAACTATTTTTTACATCACAGTGTTCTAGACCCAACTACTTTTACATCACACAGTGCTCTAGACCCAACTTCTTTTACATCCTACAGTGCTCTAGACCCAACTACCTTTACATCACACAGTGCTCTAGACCCAACTACTTTTACATCCTACAGTGCTCTAGACCCAACTATTTTTACATCACACAGTGCTCTAGACCCAACTACCTTTACATCACACAGTGCTCTAGACCCAACTATTTTTACATCACAGTGTTCTAGACCCAACTACTTTTACATCACACAGTGCTCTAGACCCAACTACTTTTACGTCACACAGTGCTCTAGACTCAACTACTTTTACATCTTACAGTGCTCTAGACCCAACTACTTTTACATCCTACAGTGCTCTAGACCCAACTACCTTCACATCACACAGTGCTCTAGACCCAACTACCTTTACATCCTACAGTGCTCTAGACCCAACTACTTTTACATCACACAGTGCTCTAGACCCAACTATTTTTACGTCACACAGTGTTCTAGACCCAACTACTTTAACATCACACAGTGCTCTAGACCCAACTACTTTCACATCCTACAGTGCTCTAGACCCAACTACTTTTACATCACACAGTGCTCTAGACCCAACTACTTTTACATCACACAGTGCTCTAGACCCAACTATTTTTACATCACACAGTGCTCTAGACCCAACTACTTTTACATCCTACAGTGCTCTAGACACAACTACTTTTACATCACACAGTGTTCTAGACCCAACTACTTTAACATCACACAGTGCTCTAGACCCAACTACTTTTACATCACACAGTGCTCTAGACCCAACTACTTTTACATCACACAGTGCTCTAGACCCAACTACTTTTACGTCACACAGTGCTCTAGACCCAACTACTTTTACATCCTACAGTGCTCTAGACCCAACTACTTTTACATCCTACAGTGCTCTAGACCCAACTACTTTTACATCACACAGTGCTCTAGACCCAACTATTTTTACATCACACAGTGTTCTAGACCCAACTACTTTTACATCACACAGTGCTCTAGACCCAACTTCTTTAACATCACACAGTGCTCTAGACCCAACTACTTTTACATCCTACAGTGCTCTAGACCCAACTACTTTTACATCACACAGTGCTCTAGACCCAACTACTTTTATATCACACAGTGCTCTAGACCCAACTTCTTTAACATCACACAGTGCTCTAGACCCAACTACTTTTACATCCTACAGTGCTCTAGACACAACTACTTTTACATCACACATTGTTCTAGACCCAACTACTTTTACATCACACAGTGCTCTAGACCCAACTTCTTTTACATCACACAGTGCTCTAGACCCAACTACTTTTACATCACACAGTGCTCTAGACCCAAGTACTTTTACATCACACAGTGCTCTAGACCCAACTACTTTTACATCACACAGTGCTCTAGACCCAACTACTTTTACATCCTACAGTGCTCTAGACCCAACTACCTTCACATCACACAGTGCTCTAGACCCAACTACTTTTACATCCTACAGTGCTCTAGACCCAACTACTTTTACATCACACAGTGCTCTAGACCCAACTATTTTTACATCACACAGTGTTCTAGACCCAACTACTTTTACATCACACAGTGCTCTAGACCCAACTTCTTTTACATCACACAGTGCTCTAGACCCAACTACTTTTACATTCTACAGTGCTCTAGACCCAACTACTTTTACATCACACAGTGCTCTAGACCCAACTACTTTTATGTCACACAGTGCTCTAGACACAACTACTTTTACATCACACAGTGCTCTCGACCCAACTTCTTTTACATCACGCAGTGTTCTTGACTGAGTTCTTTTGCTTTATTGTGATGAACATGGGGCAGCTTGGTGCCAAGTCATTTTTACTCACACGTTTTGAATGGAACTACAGTCATTCAGAAACTCGGCAGTTGCTCTGCTGTTAAACATCAGCGGATGCTATGCCCTGGCGAACACAGCTTTTCTGCCGAAACGGTGGCATTAAAAACTGCATTGGGGTATAGAGTGTGTGACCTTGCTTTATAAGTCTTGCTTTCAAGATTCCTTGGTCGGCACCTCGCCAAACAAGGTGAGCGTTTTCCTTTTTTTATTTTCCCCATTCATCGGTTTTTAATTCATCTTGGTCCCCGGAGAGGGAGAGGGAGCAGGTTGCTCTCCCAGCCCCTGGTTTGGAGCCTGTCTCGTGGATGTGGCGCTCTATCCGCGCAGCAGGGAGCAGGGGGACGTCCTGGAGTAATGTTTGGACATGAAGGTCACAGTGGACCCGGCCGTTGTTAAGGTGATCCGCGGGAGTGTTGACAAAACAGCCTCCCAGGACCCTTTAAGCGGCTCCTGTGGGCTCCTCTTTCACCCTCTCTGCGTTTCGGGGCATCCGCCCCCCCACCGCCCCCCGGCCAGACCAATTATCCAGTCATTAGGCTGCCCCCACTGCATTATGTTACAGCATTAGGGAGGGGGGCGGCGGCTCATTGATGGGCTGAAGGGGACCCTGGCACTTTGGGATGCGGTGGTGGTGGTGGCAGGAGGGGGTTAGAGACGGCAGTCTCCCCGATGCTGGGAACATGATCTCACCCACAGCCCCCTCGCATGCAAATTTAGGGGAATAAGAGTATGAATATTTCATCCTGATTGATTGGCGCTTTTCGGGAGGACTCTGCTTCCTAATGCGTCTAGCCTCTGAGAAACGGAGAGAGAGAGAGAGAGAGAAAGGAGCAGAGGAGAGAGGAGTGGAGAAGAGGGAGAGAGGGAGAGAGAGGGACAGAGAGAGGCAGAGGAGAGGGAGAGAGGGAGGGAGCAGAGAGAGAGAGGAGAAGAGAGAGGAGAAAGAAAGGAGCAGAGAGAGAGTGAAGGAGAAGAGAAGTAGAGAGGGGAGAGGAGGGAAGGGAGTCAGAGGAGTGGAGAAGAGAGAAGATGAGAGGGAGAGAGAAGATGAGAGGAGAGAGAAGGAGAGAGGAGTGAGAGAGGGAGAGAGGGGGGAGAGGAGAGGAGAGATGAGGAGGGAGAGGAGAGGGAGGGTAGAGAGAGGGAGAGGAGCGGAGTGGAGAGAGAGGGAGGGGAGAAGGAGGGAGAGAGAGAGGAGGAGAGGAGAGAGAGGGGGAAAGAAAGGCGAGCTGTGGTAGAGGCTGAATCTCTCCCGCTGTGCGGGGGGGCCCTGAAAGAGGGACATGATACAGCAGTGTAAGAATCAATCTACGCTGGAGTAGCTGGCAGTTATTCTGCCCTGGTGTGTGCCCCCTCCCCTTCCAAAAAAACAGAAAACTCCTGTTTCTTCATTGTTTCCTTCGCTTGTCATGGGGGTGAGACTCTCAATGATTCCGCTCCGTTTCACTCCGTCCACCCCATCACCCAAACCCAATGCAAACATTTCATCTTCAATTTGAGAGATCCCCCTTATTGCCTGCGTGCTCTCTCTTCCTCTCTCCCCATCTTCTATCTCTTCCTCCCTCTCCTCATCTCTCTCTCTCCCTCTCCCCCCACACTCTCCCTCGCTCCCTCCCCCCCCCTCTCTCTCTCTCCTCCCTCTCTCTCCCCCCTCCTCACTCTCAACTTCCCCTCTCCTCTCTCCCTCTCTCTCCCTCTCTCTCCCCTCTCCCCCCCCCACTCTCTCCCTCCTCCCTCTCCCCCCCCCTCTCACCTCTCCTCCCTCTCTCTCCCCTCACTCTCTCTCCCCCCCCCCCACTCTTTTACTCTCCCTCTCCCCCCCACTCTCTCCCCCTCTCTCTCTCCCCCTTTCTCTCTCTACTTCCCTCTCTCCCCTCTCTCTCTCACCTCCTCTCTCTCCCCCCCCCCTCTCTCTCTCTCCCTCTCTCCCCCCACTCTCTCCCTCTGTCTCTCTCTCTCTCTACTCTCCCTCCCCCCCCACTCTCTCCTCTCTTTCCCTCTCTCCCCCCCTTCTCTCTCTCTCTCCCCTCCCTCTCTCCCTCTCTCCCTCTCTCCCTCTCCCTCCCGGTCTCAGTCCTGTGTCTTCTCTCCGGACTCTCCGAGGCGGCGCTCACACAGATGAACACACTGTCATGGCTGCGCGTCCGCAGGCGAGGCGAGATGCGATTCCTCCCGCGAAAACCGCCGCCGGGGCCCGGGGCCCGCGTTATCAGTGCCGCGCAGGGTTACCCACAATCCCCCGCAATTTCTTGCCAGCGATAGACAAGAGCAATTTCTCTGAAGCGGCAGATTGGAGGAAGAAAGAGAGAGAATGGTGCGGTGGGGGGTGGTCGCGATGGTGAAGTGGGGGCGGGGGGGTGGTGGTGATGGAAGCAAGGTGAACGAGAGTTACAGAGGCCTTCCTGACAACCCCCAATTTAGAAGAAGAAAGTTGTAATGAGCACGCCGTGTACAGGAAAGCGGGACCGGAGCCTTTCTGTCACAGAGGGTGTCGGGGCGGGAGGGGGGGACCCCCCGCATCGCTGCTCTCGCCCCGCGAGGCCTCGCCGAGGCAGGCATGCCGCAGAGATAACAGCAGATAGCGATCCCACAGTCCCCCGATAACAGGCCCCCGAAATGTCAAATAACACAAAGGGCTCTATCGATTCGCTCCCCGCCTCTCTCTTCTCCCCGCGTCCTCCTTTCTAACAGAAAACGGCTCCTGATTGGCCTAATCTCCCCTTCCATCTGCAGCCCATTTTACGCTGTCCTGTTCTCTGTGTGCAGAGATGTGCCTTTTATCGATACGCCTTACGGCCTCAGCGCACCGGCCAAACAGCCCTGGTGCTGCCGCCGGCTCACACTGTGGATAACGGGTCTCCCGACGCCCGCAGCCCCCGTGGAATGTACGTGCGCGCTGATTGCTTGTGGATGTTTTCTTTTTAGCCGTTATCCTGAGATCTGAAATGATTAAAAGAACATTTGTTCTTATCGCCGGCTTACACTTGAATGCAAGCGTGAGCTTATTTCTTGCAAACGGCTTGGTGATGTCACCAAAATGAATGCCATTTCATTCAGGCCTTGTATCGCAGAACTCGTCTCACATTAGCCGAAGATTAAAAAAAGAAACTTTCTTTTCAGTGCTCCGTGCTGCAATTACAGAAGATTATTGCAGATTCGGTATGTTATTTAATGTGTAAGTTCATTCATCTGGGGTTTCTGGGTTGTTTGTTGTTTCTTTTGGAGCTATTCTTGGAACCACATCAGCTACAGTAAATCCAGGATATTCAGTCCTTTTAAGTAAATGAGAACATACAGTACATTGGTATTGGTAATACTTTCTACGAACGGTCTTTCATGAGAGCTATAGTTAAATTAATTCTTCATGAGACGGATACATACTTCAAACGTGCATTTTTAATTGTGATGTATGTCCGTTAGAAATGAGAGGTCATTGGCATACACAAGCGCTAGAGGTGTAACTGAATGTTCGTTGTGTATGGATCATCGCTTATGATTGACAGCCCACCAAGCAGTTGCAACACCCATTGATTAAAATATAAATGGGATCTTAATTATCTCCAAATGACCAATACTAAGTCTTCCTGTAGTAGGCAGTTCAAGAACATTCTTGCTTTTAGGGTGAAAAAACCTCAATAGAATCTCAGTGGAATAAAGCCCTTATTATAAGTACTTATTATGTTTTCTTTGATGGTGAATTTTGGAGTGCATAGAAACCACACGCACACACACACACACACACACACAAAGACAACACATGCTATGGTTCCCCTTCAGTTTCATTACATTTACATAACATTTTACTAAACTGTACCATTTATAGAAATAACAAAAACAGGAATGGAGTCAGAAAGCACTGCAGTGCATTAGAGAGCATTAAAGTTTGTTTGGCCTTTTGTCATTAATGTATCAGTACTGTAATGCAATACGAGGTGTTATTGTCAGTAACACTGAAAATATTAACCGTTCCTTCATTTGGCCAGAACAGTCACCTGGACCGCCACTGTTAATAAAACCAGACTTTGTCCACAGTTAGTACATTTGTATAGTCATATTTATTAAAATAATACTATTGGTTAATAAGAACACTTTACAACAAAAAGACATAAAAGCAAGCAACATAAAAATTCAAATGAAACAAATTTTTTATTTAAAGGAAGTCTTCCAGTAAAATATTCATGACGATAAGGCTCCATGTAGAGTATTCTGGATATGTACCATAAAGCAAATCAAATGCCTTTTAAAAGAACCTTCACACTTGCACTTTAGCAGGATTTTTTGTGTATATCTTTTTCTATTCTTTGTCCATGTTCAAATTTGGAAATAATGCAATTTTACTGTTTTCAATTACATATAAAATAAGATATAAAAATACATTATAAACTTGTAACACTTGCTGTAAATACATACAGGTACATGTTATTTTCTTGTAGGCAATCAGTTGGACTGGATAAATACCAAGTGTGAGTCAAGTGTGGCAACAGAATGACTGTGTTCTTATGAGTGAGATATGTCAGACATACGACAACAGCTTCGCACACAGTGACATCAATAAAAATCAACAAAAAGGATGTTTTGAAAAAGGCTTCTTTCAATAAAACAATATAATAACAAAATGCTAAGTATTGGGTGAGATTGTAAAGAAGTAAAGCTTATTGGATATCAAAATCTCACCTCCAAATTAATCTATTCTACTCTGCCAATACTGTGTAGTCTTTGCATCTGATATTTTTCTCCAAACACTTCAAGGTTTTCCCCTAATAAAACGTACTGTGTATATAATCCTGTAATCTCCTTAACAGTTTCATAATTAATCCAAAGACATTGACATTTGTGTCTATCAGTTCCTGTGGTAATAATAACAACAATAACAATGGCACTGCATAATCATAACCAAAAAAAACGAAAGAAGTACAACCTCTCTCCGATCAGGAAGACGAGTTGATGATGTGGAAACTCTCGGCATACGGTGGAGCAGATGAATTTGTTGCATAGTAAATAAAGAGGGGCAGGACAGAGCTCGGTCCAGGGTGTAAAAGGGGGAACAGACTGTACCTATTCCTAAATATGGGGACACTGGGATCCACACTCGCCATGTTAGGCCCCTTGTTTATGTTCCCTTTCACCACTGACAGTGTCGGTTGTCGGTGAAATATCAGTCCTGTTTATCAAGCGAGTGCATGTCAGCCCAAGGTGTCTCAGGCCTGCAGGACTGCTCAGAGAAGAAGCTCCCTTACCCATAACCCTGCTCCACACCCCAGCACTACTCTACGCTAGGCTGTTGAGGGCCACAACCCTGCTCCACACCCCAGCACTACTCTACGCTAGGCTGTTGAGGGCCACAACCCTGCTCCACACCCCAGCACTACTCTACGCTAGGCTGTTGAGGGCCACAACCCTGCTCCACACCCCAGCACTACTCTACGCTAGGCTGTTGAGGGCCACAACCCTGCTCCACACCCCAGCACTACTCTACGCTAGGCTGTTGAGGGCCACAACCCTGCTCCACACCCCAGCACTACTCTACGCTAGGCTGTTGAGGGCCACAACCCTGCTCCACACCCCAGCACTACTCTACGCTAGGCTGCTCCACACTCTTACAAAACATGCAGAGCATAGTTAATTCACCACAGTGGCTGAGGAAGAAACGTGACTTTGTAATTCCTGCCTGTGACCCTGCAAATCAAGACCAGGTCTCACTGGGGAACCAGACCCTGATAATACAAATGGAGTGTCTGTGGTTCCTAGGGCCTGATAGAATAGATTCAAATTGTGTGTTTGTGGTGCAGGGCCTGATAGAATAGATTAAAATTGTGTGTCAGTGGTGCAGGGCCTGATAATATAGACTCAAATGGCATGTCAGTGGTTCCCAGTGCCTGATAATATAGACTCAAATGGAGTGTCAGTGATTCCCAGTGCCTGATAATATAGACTCAAATGGAGTGTCAGTGGTTCCCAGGGCCTGATAGTATAGACTCAAATGGAGTGCCAGTTGTTCCAAGTGCCTGATAATATAGATTCAAATGGAGTGCCAGTTGTTCCCAGAGCCTGATAATATTGACTCAAATTGAGTGTCAGTGGTTTCTAGGGCCTGATAATATAGACTCAAATTTAGTGTCAGTGGTTTCCACGGTCTGATAATATAGACTGAAATGGAGTGTCAGTGCTGCCCCAGGAATCATACTGAAATAGAGTGTCAATGATGGCCTGGGCCTGAGAATACTGACTCAGTTGGGTGTCAGTGGTGGCCTGGGCCTATAAGGTTGGGTGCCAGCAGCACTGTGTCTTTGACCTGTACAGGAGTGGGGGCCTGGATGAAGAAAAGGCCTCTGACTCTCAAATCTTCCCTTTTACAGGGCTCTGAGTGGCCAACTGGCACTGGCTGTCGAGACAGAAACAACATGGCAGAGTGGGACTCACTCTCATTGCTTTACAGGGAGAGAGCCAGGGGGAGCGCGTTGTCCACCCGGTATGCAGTACGAGCTGACTGATGAGACATTCGCGTTCGATGACCATGAGGAAAATAAGGCACTTTCATTTCCTTTTCATTTTTCAATGCTTAACAGAAGAAGGGAAAAGAAAAGGGAAAAGGCTGTTTTGGTCTTTAATACCTCTCTTTCCACAGAACGAAAACGCTTTGTTTTCATGAAATAAAGGGTTTCTTTGTTCATCTTCTGCTTCACCACACTTGAAAGTATAAAAGACTAAATTTTGGAAAAATATATTTGTCTCTTCACCAGCACCCTTTTGTAGTAAAAGTATTTACTTTTTTTTTTACGTTAGTGTTTTCTTTTTTTTTTTTTCTTCGTTTGTTTTGTTTATACATTTATATACAATTTCAATACATGTGTACAGCAGATAGGCAGGCATGGCTTTTACATCCTTAAAGAAATGTCTTTACAAGGAAGTGGTCTTTAAAAAATAGTTGCCAAGTAATGGGATTCATGATGCATGTACCTTTACTGTCACTCAAGTATCCAACCCCTGCCCAGCCCCGCCCACTACCACTTAACCCCGCCCCTTCATGTCCTGGCTATTCTCCGCCCACCAATGGTACCCACCTCTCCCAAGCCCCGCCTACTCTCATCACTCTCATTGGTTTCAGATAAATGCAGAACCCCAGAAATGTTTTTTTTTTTTTTTTCTCCCTGTCTAGATCGCTGATTTGAATAATATGCATTTTTTAAAATCCTAATTACAAATCACAAAACTCTTTAAAAAAGATAAAGTGGATTATCTTTCGCCACAGGTGGAACAAAAGACTGCAAGGTCCATGCATGAGAACTCATCACTACACAATACATTCAGGACCGATCCGTTTACCATGAGCTGGGCCCTCCCGGCGACGCTGTTGCCGTAGCAGCCGTTTTTTGGGGAGATGGCTGCCAGCTGCTGTCCCTCTGCATTGCTTTTCACATGTTCCTCCTCTTCCTCCTTCTTCCTCACAGCGCAGCGGAGAAGGGGGAGGGGCAGGGGGCAGAGAGGTGTGGTGTGATTGGTGAGGGAGGTGGGGGGGGGGGGGGGGGGGGGTGTGTGGCCATGGCTAGGCTATGAGGGGAGGGGGGGCGAATCAGACCTTATTGCTTTTCAACTTTTCAGTGCAGGTCTAGAATCGGGATTGGGCTAACCGGCGGGGGGGAGCGGGTTCTTTTTTCTGTTTCTCTGTTATTTGTTTTTACCAGTGAACTGATCAGCAGGCAGGCAATGGGCAGGTCGTCATTGGGTGGAGAGTTCAGAGGTCAGAGGGTCATTTGTTAGTTGCCGGTGGCGGCTGGGTGGTTAGGAAACAAACAAAAATAAATAAAAAGAGAGAAACAAAGGGGAGAAAAGAAAAAGATAGAGAGGAGATTAGTTTCAGCGAGGGACAGCTGGATGACAACATGACAAGCTAATCACAGCTAAGAATACTGCCAAGTCTGGTTTACATAATCTATACAATTCAGTCAAATCATGAGGAATTCATGATTTCACACATGGCGGAGAGCTGACTCCCACGTTGAATGTTAAAAAGGAGGAAGTGAAACCAATTAGGAAATAAAATAAAAAGGCTAGGATAATATGGCTAATGGTTAGTAGCAGTCATGTCAATGGAAGGAATCTGGTCAGAAAAATGAGGTCAAATGAAAATAAAAATATTTTTTGAAAACAGCAAGCGTGGTTATGAATCTCTGACTGCTATTAAGCATTAGAGCTCTTTATAGGGGCAAGCAGGAAAGCGACTAGTAATGATGGATGTGAATATTAATGCTTCACGGTTAAAAGAAATGCATTTAGGAGACATGAGAAATTCAACAACACCACCAATAAGGAAAAAAATAACTTACGGGGCCAAACAATCGTTTGTTGTTTTTTACTCAATAAAATTTTATTGCCTTTCAAGATATTTTTTTTGTTCTATTTACAACAACATGAAAATCTTGGCCTCATGGTACAAAGCAACTCTACATGGTATGTCTATAGAGCAGAATGGGACATGAGCTATGAGACTTCAGCCAAACCCCCAGCTTGTGAAACTATCCACAATTTACAGGACACGTCATATAAAATGCACTTGCATATAAACACTGGAAAGTCCTGTCATTTGTATAAAGCCCTAAAGTATATCCAAAAATATAGGAAATTTCTAAATGGTGCTATAATGTTGCTATAATGCATATTTGTCTTTCTAACAAATAGCCCTCTAGAATATCATTGCTATTTCTTTGCAAATACAATAAAATCTGACATTTCATATACATTCCTGCTTTATAGTTTTTTAATATATATATTTATATACTTTTTTTTAAAAAGAAGCCACCGGTAAATACTATTTTCTTTGCAACAACAAAAAAATAAACAGAAGCTTACAGTAGAACATAAAAAAAGTTCTCAAGTGGAAACAAATCTTGAATGTACTCATTCTCTGGTCTTAACTCATGACATTGACTCTGTCCACAGTGGACAGATTAAGACTCTGCAGCTTAAATCATATATTTTGCTTATTCTTTTTTTCTGAGGTTTGTTGTAGTTTTCATTTAAACATACTGCCTTTTATCTGTCTGAGGCAAACCGAGATGACAAAGTTTCTTTTTGTTTGTTCAGTGCAAAATCAGATTTGTGCCATTTCTCTTTTCAAATGAATTGAAACTCGTCAGGTGTGCACGTAAACCCTGGAGTGTGTCTGTCCGCTTTGCCCGATAGCAGGGTCTGTAAACATGCCAAGCAGGGCGGCGCTCATTCCAAAACCCTCAAGCATCAGCCATAGTTTCAAATGCTGTTCCCGCGTACAGTGGTTCTCATTAAAAACACACAAAAACGTTCCCCATGGAAATCACCCAAGTGGTCTGAATTGTCATCCATCTTTGCAGTGGATACAAGCTTGCATGATGTGAAGCTTGTGAATCTTCAGAGCCAGTGAAAAGTGTGTTTCCTTGGCGGTAGCGATTATGAGGCACAGCCACAGCATCGAGCAGGCAAAAAGACATACCCCTCACACTCCACCTCACACCTGCTGCCCCGCCCCGTCACCCCTGACCTCTGCCCTCTCACCCCCCCCGCCAGGGGCAGTTTGTCACACACAGGTTTGACAGTTGTGCAATTTCACATGTTTGTTGTTTTTTTTATTAATCTTGTCAGTTTTATATTTTGTCTGTTATTGGAGCCAAACTTAGTTTTCATTCGTTATGTATTAAGTAATACAAAGCTAAGAATCACTTGGCACAGATTCACTGTCATGTTGGGCACTCATATTAAAACCTTCATTAATGGGTATTTAGAAAGTTTTTTTGTGTTTATGTTTTGGCACGGTCATGTTACTCTGATGTGAATTATGTGAATAAGTCTTTTTGAAAGAGGAATATTTCAGAGGAAGGGTTCCCTGTGTACTCACAGATGCTGTTTTAATGCCGACACACCAGTTCCCTTAGACCCACTTCGTATGCATATTAACACACATAATAATATTTAGGCTTATTGACATGTTACAAATGTTAAATTCAAACCAGTGGCTACGTCAAGCTATCAGTGCAGACTATCATTTTGAAGGAATCATTTAATCAAATGTAAAGTGCAACAAAAATAAATAAAACTCCTTAAACTCAAATACTTATTTCAAGTAGAGAAGAGAATACATTGGTCCACATTATGGTAAGATAACTGCACAAATGAGCAAATCAGGACGTCCAACATGGAACAAACTGTGGCATACACCATACTGTTGCTGTCGGCCATTTTGTGATGAAAGGCTGGAACTGTCTGATAGCTGCATATCAGATGGGGTGTTTGGAAGTTCTTTGACCATGAAATCAGAGGTGTTTTCTGTTACCTGCCAGCAGCCGTAAATATTTAGAGAGAGAGGACTATGGGACTGTGAGCCATGTGTATGCTGATTTTCCCTTTGGCTAGGTCTCATACGGGCCGACGTTGGCTCAGAAGGTAAGTCTGGCAGTCAGAGGGTTGTCAGTTCGATCCCGCTCTGGGTGTGTCGAAGTGTCCCTGAGCAAGACGCCTAACCCCCAATTGCTCCTGACGAGCTTGCCTTGCATGGCAGCCAATCGCCTTTGGTGTGTGAGTGTGTGTATGAATGGGTGAATGAAAAACATCAATTGCATGCACAGCGCTTTGGATAAAGGCGCTATATATATGCAGACAATTTACCATTTAGAGCTCTCACCATCTCCTATAACCTATTCAATTACAATGGTTATTTTCTGTATTTATGACTAAGGCTGTTTTGAATATTATCCTTTTATTTATTATTTAGCGTCAAAATATGTTTTATCGATAAAGTTGCATGGTATTTAACTACTTGAACAGAATGTGAGAAAAAAATCGAACATACACATGGATGTCTAGGAGCACAACCAGAGCTGTGTTTAGCAGCTGCATAACAGCTGGGTCTAAGGGTGAAAGGTGGCTGTGGCATTAGAGACAAAGTGTGTGTGTGTGAGAGAGAGATAGAGAAGAGAGAGAGAGGGAGAAAGAGAGAGAGCAGGAATGTATCAAGTACTGTGGAACACAGGAACAAATCCTCTTTTTTGTTTCCTTTTCAAAGAGACTTTTTTAAGAGAAAAAAAATTCATACAGACAGCCCTAACTAGGGTAATATCGCAAGAGAAAACCTGTTCATTGCGATCAGTGTGGCAAGGTAAGACTAGTTTATTTGTGTTGGTCACAGTGTTGAGCACAGTCGAGGGAATACTAGATCCTTTAGTTGTTGTCTAAATCAGAATATATTTGAAGTGTTTGTTGGCCCGTGTTAGTTTTCCCATCTGCAGGTACCATCATTAAATCAGTCCGCACGGTGAGAAAATCTTTAAAGGTTGTGATGAGGGACTGGAAAAAAAACTGCTGTTGTTAATTAAACAATCAAACTCACTTGATGTAACCTTAGAACTGATATTTTGTCTTTAAACAAGACAGAAATGCAACTGAAAAAAAAATTCTGTCCATCATATCCAGGAGATACGGCAACAGGGCCATGGGAATTTTATGTAAACTTGAGTGCGTATCTCAATACTATACGTTACATTAAGATCATTCGTGTAAACAAATGAATACAAATGGACAGAACAGGACGCTGAAGATTTAGCTAAGTGCGCTGAAAAATTCAAACATTTTTATGCCTAGGAGGAGAGGGGAGATTAAAAAAACAGTAGATTTAGGTGTGGGGTGGGGTCCATTATTTGTCATCAACAGTATGTCTTGTGTCACACAGTCATCAAAATAATGGAGCAGTCCGTTCCATGTAAAATCCAGGATTCCAGGATTTGTGCGCAGATATATATCTAAATGACAGAGACTTAGGTACCGTGTGGTGGTCACCATCTAGCCAACTCTTTTCATGTCCCCCCCCCCCCCCCAAAACTGTGTGAATGAACCGAACCATTTCGATCTTCGTATCCAAGGAAACAAAGGAGCCAGATCTCCACAGAGGGGAGGGGCGCCGCGACGCGACAGAACGAGCTACCGCGCGCGCACGTCAGAGAGGAGCATGGGTAATGGAGGAGAAACACCGTGGCTAAACTAACCTCTGTCAGCGGTCACTATCCTTTGGTAAGGATGAACCCGCAAATCATGCCTTCGAACCTTAGTGGCCACCGCACCTGCTCAAATTGCAACATTACCAAGACAAAGTTAGAGCATTCTACACAAATCTCACAAACAGTCAGTTTGTCAACAACAGCAGGTTTTTTGTGTGTGTGCATACATGTATATATATTTGTATATATATATATATATATATGACCAAACACATCTAACAAATTATGCAGATAAGAAAAAAAAATACAAGTTAAGGCACAATTGAACGTTTTTCTTTTAAAAAACAGTATGTCTAATAATCATATCTAAGATGGCTGCCGTCACCTCTACGGAGCTGCCTTAACCAGGTGGATCCACTGTGGCAGGCCTCCTCTGTACAGTACTACTGACATTAGACACAGGCAAGCACTGGGCTTTACTAGTCACGTAAATCAGTGTGCAGCAGGCAGACGCGGTTCCAGTTATCCCGTTAAATATAATACTGATGGCTCTCTGGGCAGGCTCAGAGATGAGAGCTTTAGGCACATCCGCAGTAGTAAATCTGAGATTTTCTCTTTTTTTTTTTTTTTTGTAAAACAATAAGTAGAAAAAATTGCAATGAATTATGTGATTAGTAAAGCGAGACAATATTATATGGGTTCGCCGGAACGTAGCAGTCAGTGAAACAGTCTGCGCTCGACGGACGCACGCACTGGTTGGGTGGGTGTAAGACCAGGGTCTCTGGGCGAGTGTCGCCAGGGTAAGGCGGTAAGGAGCTGTCTGACTGACTGCTAGGCCCAGCTCATGGGTTTTACTCGAGGCAGATGTGAAAGAAAGCACGTGTTAACACTCAGATCGGATGAGGGTTCAGTAAGACCGTTCTTGAACGCTTTTAGCCTTTCGTGGGGAAAGCCATACCTAAAGAATGAAGGAAGGGAATGTGAATTAGTGCCTTTGGAGAGTCTCTGTCCACGGAGAAGCAACACACACTGTCCCCACCGCGACCCCTCCCCTGACCTCTGACCCCCCCGTCGGTCCTCGGGTGACCCCACTGACCCCTCATCGTCCTCATGTTACCCCCCGTCCCCCGTCCCCCCGTCCCCTCCCCACAGTAAGGTCCCATCCCATCCCGAGGGGACAACCCCTGGAGGATTTGCAGTAAAGTGTGGGGGTTTGGGTGGGGGGGGGTAGGCTCAGCGCCTCCTTCCTCCACCCACCTTTCTTTTTTTTTTTTTTAAACATTGTATACACACACGCAATGAAAAAAAAAAACAACAAAAAAAAAACAACAATGACACAATTCAGTTGAAAAAGGCCGCAGGACAATACAGGGAAGTGGCCTGGGTTTAGCTTGTTTGTTTCTTGGGTTAAGCCGGCTTTTCCTCGGCCGTTCCTACACACAAAGGGGAGGGGGGTGGGGGAACAGGGGTGTGGGGGGGGGGGTGTCTGGTTTTCGGGTTCTTTAATAGGGAGCCCTGGACAAGGGTTCTCCTCGCTGCACTGTGACAGGAAAGTGACAGGCATGGAACCCGAAGTACAAGGACAGGTCTTCAGTCTTTGAGGACGCTGCATAGGTTACAGAAGAGAGAGAAACGTGAAGTCTTCACTCAGCAACGCGGCTCCACGGCTGCCCCCCACACACCCGCACAGCCACCCTGCCTCCGCCCCACACCTCCCCCACCCTCCCCCACCAGGGGGGGAAGAAATGTCCTCAAATCCTCCGTCTGGCTCAACAAACACACACATTGGCTCTAGCGCCGAGCTGGGAGGGAGGGCTCCACTGGAGTTTTTTTTGTTCGTGAAAAACGCTTCAGTCTTTCCAGCGAGATTTTTTTTTTTTTTTTTTTTTTTATCCAAATTTTTTTGAAGGGTTTCAACAAACCAAAAAAGCCATTCGGGGCTGGAGGGGGAGGGGGGGGAGGGGGTGAGGGGGAGGGAGGCCTCAGGGTTTAAACTCTATCAATTTACAGAAACGCTTAACCGCCGATTAATTTTATGCACACAGTTCTGAATTGGCAGCCTCCCCCCCCCCGCTAAGGTGCCGCTTTATTGCTTTATTTCCGGGGGACGGCGCTTTGGGGGAACCATTCCAGATAGGAGCAATTAAGCGGAATGGCCAGGGGGCAGTTTGGGGAGCTCTTGTGGGAGGCGGGGTCCCACTGCAGGGGGTGAGGGCCGCTACACTCACAGGGACAGACGGGCGGCAGGGCGGCATGCTTACCTAACACCCCGCTGGAGTCGATGGGGTACTCCAGGATGGAGGTGGTGGGGGCCAGCGTGTAGGGGTACTCGTAGGGCGCGTAGATCAGGCCCGATTCGGGCCCGGGGGGCACTAGGGTGGCGGTGGGGTGGGGCGTCCCGTTGGGCATGACGGTTTGGATCTGTCGGATCAGAGGCATGATGGTGGGGCCGGCGGGGGTGGGGGTGCGCAGGGCGGCGGGGGGCAGCACCGGGGCGGGGCCTGTTATGATGCGCGGGGCCTGGGCGCTCGCTGCCAGAGAGAAGGCCAGGGCGGCTGCAGGGAGCGGGAGGGGGGGAGAGAGGAGAGGAGAGGGGAGGGGAGAGGGGGAGAGGAGAGAGGAGAGAGGAGAGAGGAGAGAGGAGAGAGGGAGAGGGGGAGAGGGGAGAGGAGAGAGGAGAGGAGAGGGGGAGAGAGGAGAGAGGAGAGAGGAGAGGAGAGAGGGGGAGAGGGGGAGAGGAGAGAGGAGAGAGGAGAGGAGAGGAGAGAGGAGAGAGGAGAGAGGGAGAGGGGGAGAGGAGAGAGGAGAGAGGAGAGAGGAGAGAGGAGAGGAGAGAGGAGAGAGGAGAGAGGAGAGAGGAGAGGAGAGAAGAGAGAGGAGAGAGGGAGAGGGGGAGAGGGGAAACAGAGGCAGGTAGGGTAGGGTAAAGAAGGAAAGAAAAAGAGACAGAAGAACAGTTAGTGTCATGTATGGGTAATATAGCACACAATAGAGCAAATCAGTCAATAGCAGAGATCCCCACTTACCAAAACCTCACAGAGAGACACCAGCAGGCACTGCACTGTGCTAAAATGGACACAGCACACTCAGCTATCCTACACCACAACCCAGCACAACGCAGCTCACCTACAACACAACCCAGCACAACCCACAACACAACCCAGCTCACCTACAACACAACCCAGCTCACCTACAACCCAGCTCACCCACAACACAACCCAGCTCACCTACCACACAACCCAGCTCACCCACAACACAACCCAGCTCACCTACCACACAACCCAGCTCACCCACAACACAACCCAGCTCACCTACCACACAACCCAGCTCACCTACACCACAACCCAGCTCACCTACAACACAACCCAGCACAACCCAGCTCACCTACCACACAACCCAGCTCACCTACACCACAACCCAGCTCACCTACAACACAACCCAGCACAACCCAGCTCACCTACAACACAACCCAGCTCACCTGAGTGGACACTGGGAGCCCTGTTACTACAGCAGCACCACACAGGCCAGTGAAAGCAGTGACGCTGTATCCTATTCTGGCTCGTCTGTGTGTGTACCATTTTCACAAACCCTCTCTGGAGCATTCAAAAAGCTTGTAAAGAAAGTGGTGCCCTGCTAAAGATTTATATAAACAATAATACCATGCACATCATTTTTTGCTTTTACATTGTTACTTACATTATCTTTTTATTGTATTCTGTTTATTATGGCTAGTCATAAAATGTAATTGATTGTGAAGTGTTCTGTAAAATTTAAGTCATAAAAAAAAACAGTTTAAAGAAATAATAGTCCAGGAAAACCCCAATTCAAATAAAATTCCTGGAAAAACCTTATGGCAAATAGATATTCGTAATAAGTAACAGGCTAAAAGCTTTAAAAGGGCATTTGTAATTACATAATATGTGTTAGAATTGTCATGTTTGTATATTTGGATTGTTTATACAATAACAAAGGGTATATTATATTAATATCCCCTTTTCTCATAATTAAAACGACTACTGTTTCAGACATTTAACCTATAATGCTGTATACTTAGAGGAATTATGTAGAGCAGGAAATGGATTCTTAAGGAATGATTGTATTACCTGGTAATGAACTAGGCATACTGTATTGGCAGCATTAATTGCTGTCTCAATTGAATGTATATGTGACATTTAATTACGCTGTAAAAGGTTAATTTAGCTGCTATCGAGGGGAAAGCCTGCTTTTTGAAAGCCGATACAGTTCAGTGAGGCGGGGTTGCGCTGTTCACAGATTGGGGCGCGCTTTGCTGCACATGGGGGCCCCGTTTCAGTGTGCCAGGGGCCCGCTCAGGGTACTGACCCGTGCTGTAAGAAGCATTGTGTTAGCTGGGCTGAGCTGCCCGGGACCTGGCTGCCTCCGGGGCTGTCAGCCGTGCTGCCGCTTTTCAGGGGAGCGGACAGCCGGGATGCCAGGCCCCGGGCTGCGGAGCCTGTGTCAACACGGCTACAGTGAACGCTACACACCGTCGAGTGACAGTAACCAAGAGAGACTGTCACCGGTTCGGAGAGAACGCGCGCAGACAAAGGAAATCTCCAACGTGCGGAGCGGTGATATGTGAAGGAGAACAGCGCCAGGGAGGCAGGCGGCCATTTACAGACGGCTTTCTGGCCATCTCAGGCATGGCGCAACGATCGCAGACACAAAGTCCAGGCCCGGCGTGATTGAGAGCAGCATTATATCCAGACCGAGGCGGTCTAAGAGGGCAGGGCTGCCATCAAAACCCCCCACTAATCCCACCACAGAAACACTGAGCCACGGGGTGCTGGGCTTAGGGAGCCTGTCATTCATTCAACCAGTCGTTTGTTTGTTCGTTCGTTCATTCATTCATTCATTCAGAACCTGGCCAAAGCATGTGAAAAAACTATGACTGTAACAGCTGATATAATAATAAGAATTCCTTGCATTTACACTCGTAAATTAGCACGTTATTAGGTATTTATTAGACTTATTTTTTTATTTTTAGGTTTTCTGCTGCTGTAGCCTATCCACTTAAGTTTGATGTGTTGTGTGTTCAAATATGCTCTTCTGTATACTGCTGTTGTAATGCCTGGTATTTGCGTTACTGTCACCTTCCTGTCAGCTTTGACCAGTCTGGCCCTTCTCCTCTGACCTCTCTCATTAACAACGTGTTTCTGCCTGCAGAACTGCTGCTCACTGGATGTTTTTTGTTCTGCGCACTATTTTCTACAAACTCTGAAGACAGTTGTGCATGAAAGTCCCAGGAGATCAGCAGTTTCTCAGATACTCAATCCACCCAGTCTGCCACCAACAATCATTACACGGTCAAAGTCACATAGTTCTTCCCCATTCTGCCATTTGATCTGAGAAACAGCTGAACCTCTTGACCACGTCTGCATGCTTTTATGCATTTAGTTGCTGCCACATGATTGGCCGATTAAATATTTGCATTAACAAGCTGGTCTACCTAACAAAGCGATCACTGCGTGAATGTAGCACTTTTCTCACCAGCCAGCAACTCAAAGCACTTTACAGTGATGACGGGGAAACTGGTCTCAACCACCACCAAGAAGTTAGCCATTTTGATCCCAAGTTTGTGTCTTTCTGTCACAGCATTGCTGAGGTGTCAGCTCCATTTTGGAGAAATCGGCCTACCCCGTTTCCACCTTGCCAAGCTCCTCCCTCTGCTCCACCCCCTCCTCCCGCCCCCCTCCCAGTCCCGCTCTGACTGACAGGCGCGAGGCGGTTCTTACGCGACTTGATGTTGGCGTCTCGGTACGTGCCGTTGAGAATGGCCAGCTCCATCAGCTGCATCTTCTTCAGGCTGTCCTCTCCTTCTGCCTGCAGGGAAAACACACACAGAGACACACTTACATCACACACACACACACACACACACATGCTTCCTGCCAGAGGCCGGCGTCATCATCATCATCATCATCATCGTCATCATCAGTAATCCAGTGCTCTGCCCAGAGATCCCGGTACTCTTCCGCGGTACTTCAATTTCCTCTTTCCGGAAACATCTACGTGTCTCCATGTCTCGCTCAAGCAGAGAGGAAATTGACAGGCGCCTGTGAAACGCCGTCATTAGCACGAACCGAAGGAGGCAGAGGATTCCGTTAAAAATCAGTTAAGAATCATGTCACAAATGACGCATGAAAATATGAATCGCATACTGTGTATCTAAACATCGCTCGCACAGCTATTCATTTAGCCTTTGTTAAACCCCCCCCGCCTCGGTTCTCCAGTTCCTTTCTATGTAAAACTCATTTTCAATGTGAGACCAAGAGCTGATACATACAGAGCAAGCAGGTATCTCGCCGAAGTTCATGGCACACGACCGAACGTGTAGCCATTCGACTGGAGCGGGAGTACCTCACCTAACAGTCCAAACCCTGTCCCTCACCTGGGCCTGCAACAGACAGCACCAGCCCATGCAGTTCACTGCAGACTTTGACTCTCATCTACTACAGTGTCTATTATGCCGAAGATAAACACACACACACACATACACACGCGCACTAAACTGAAATTTTAACTTTTATGCCTCGAGCAACAATTAGCTTTTTGAAAATGTAACGCGCATAGAGACTTCTTTGACATGCCTTTTTTCGCCAAACGTCAATCTTAAAAACGCTGCCGAGATGAGGTCGGAGCGGGAGCGATGGAGAGCAGAGATAGAGCCGGCTCATCACACACACAGCAAAGCACAGTGGACTCTATTCAAGCCTGCGCGCCCCATTCCAGATTACTGTTGTGACAGTGACGAAATGGCCCACGGCCCTTTGGCAATAATGTATTAATGCTTTTAAAAACTGACACCGGGAGTGATTAATAGTCTATGAGAAATTACTCCGGGAATGAATCACCCTTAACTGTGTTTAATCAATAAATTGCACTTTATCCTGGGGGCCATTATGTTCCGCTCTTCCTCAGTGATGTGGTAGGGAGGCTGGGAGGGGGGGGGTGTCGGAGCATTTATCCAGAGTAACTGATCCTGTAACGGGGGGGAGGACACGTTTGTCTCAGACGTGCTATCATCAGACGTAGAAGTTTCTAGAGCAACAGGGCAGTGAGGGACACGCAGTCACATGACCCTCCCCACCCAGATCATGTGAAGAGATTAGCTGTGGCCCTTTGAGACTGCAGCTAGTATCCACAGACCTCTAACCAGACCTGGGAGAGGCTGCAGTTCCTGGTGTTCACCAGTGGGTGGTGCTGTTGCTGCTCAATGCGCCCCCCCCCTTCCTTCCCCACTGCACTTCCCGCTGCTGTGCGTTTGGTCACAGATGCACACACGTGAGTGCCAATTGAGTAACTTGTCACAAAGGCTGCGCACTTTTCCGCTGTTGCTGTCTGCTGGGGTGGAGGTACACTCGATCGGCGGCTAGTGTGACACGCTATCCTGTGATTCGCTGGGCTCTCGCCCACGGAGCCCAGGGTCAGAGAACGCACTGCACGTCCCGCCCAACGAGCGCTCCCCTCCCCGCGGTGCTCGTATTCTTTAGATCCTCCCCCTCTTTCTCTCTCTTTCACCTTTCTCTACCTCTTTTCTTCCGCCCCCCTCCCTCTGTGTGCACCCCCGTGCAGAAGAGTAAGCCCTGTTTCACCACACATCAGAGGGGCTCACTACAGCGCTTTCAACTGTGTGTGTATGTGTGTGAGAGTGTGTGTGTGCATGTGTGTGTGTGTGCATATGTATGTGTGTGTGTGTCTGTGTGTGAGAGGCGGAAAGATAGTGTGTGTGTGTGTGAGAGAGAGTGTGTGTGTGTGCATGTGTGTGTGAGAGAAAGTGTGTGTGTATGTGTATGTGAGAGAGAGACAGTGTGTGTGCAGGTGTATGTGTGTGTGAAAGAGAGAGTGTGCATGTGTGTGTATGTGTGAGAGCGTGTGTGTGTGTGTCTGTGTATGAGAGAGATTGTGTGTGTGTGTGTGAGAGAGTGTATGTATGTGTGTGTGAGAGATTGTGTGTGTGTCTGTGTATGAGAGAGATTGTGTGTGTGTGTGTGAGAGAGTGTATGTATGTGTGTGTGAGAGAGTGTGTGTGTGTCTGTGTATGAGAGAGATTGTGTGTGTGTGTGTGAGAGAGTGTATGTATGTGTGTGTGAGAGTGTGTGTGTGTGTGTGTGTGTATGAGAGAGATTGTGTGTGTGTGTGTGTGTGAGAGAGTGTATGTATGTGTGTGTGAGAGATTGTGTGTGTGTGTGAGAGAGTGTGTGTGTGTGTGTGAGAGATTGTGTGTGTGTGTGAGAGAGTGTGTGTGTGTGTGTGTGAGAGAGTGTATGTATGTGTGTGTGTGTGAGAGAGTGTGTGTGTGTGTGAGAGAGTGTGTGTGTGTGTGTGTGTGCGTGCATCCTCCGGTGCTTTGAGGGACGGGTGCCGGCCCGGTGCAAACAGCGATAGGGTCGATCCGAATCCTATACCACACGCTCCAGATGATAAACCCTTTTAATCTCACTTTTTTTTATTTCACGTTACTTTCTGTTATCTCCCCGTATGGCTGCTGTGGGCAAAGCCCCTCCTTTAAAGTTCCCGGTGTGATCCCACAGGAGAACACGAGCTCCCTGTTCACCTGCACCGATACGCTAACACACAACCGGCTGATCTGCTGCTACCTTGAGCAGAAATGAAACAAAGTCACAGCAGCATGTCCAGCCAAGTAACACTGTGCTACACAAGCACACAGTCTAATTACATACACTTTTTAACTATTCATACAGATGTCAACAACTGCATGTAAATAATATTAATGAGTATAAACGTGGGACTGTCTCTGGTCCCCTCCTACCCCAGCATGCTTGGGGCCTTGAGGAATGCTTTCTAAGCCAGTGTGCATAAAGAGGAATAATTCAGCCTGGGATCAGAATGACCTTTCAGAGCACAATGGCTGTCGGAGCGTCCTCTCCTACAGGGAACGCCGGCAGGTGCGGGGTCTTTCGGCTCGACGTTCGCCCCGGCACTCCGGAGCGAGGGCGGGGCGGAGCGGCTTTTCCGGACGGGCGAGCGCGGAGAACGAGGGAGCGCGCCTTCCGTTCGAAAGTCGAGAGATTTCCCCCCGTAAATAAATCAGGTGAATAACGGCACGGCGCCTTATCGTCTCACCGCCAGCCCGTCGCCGCTAACCGGAGGGGAACGGAATCGCTCTTTATTTAGGCTGCTGTGAATACCTGAATCCGGTGGTTTGCTGGAGGAAAGTGGAGCGAGTTTGACTGGCTCACGGCGGCGAGAGTAATCTCTGCACGGTAACAGCCCAACAACAGAGAGGGAGGCAGACCATCAGGAGCACATACAGTAATCAGGCCACCAATCAGACGCTTGGCCCTGGACCTATGAGACGTGTGTACAGGCCATTAACTGGCCTTTCCTGCAGCCTCTTTCCAGCAATGCTGCCATCAGCCACGGTATTATGTCTAGTGTTAATTCAACTCCACCAGAGTTTATCTGAGTCCAACACACACTGTAAGATTTAATTCAACACCAATGCTCCCATCAGCGGCAGAATTATCCAGTGTTAATTCCACACTACCAGAGTTCATGTGTGAAACAGGGACCACACACACAACTGTAAGAGTTAATTTAACATTGAACATTTTACTGTGTGAGAGACGGAGTCTCTTGTGCACTCAGAAATAGGTCATGTAAAAGTACAGTGGAGGCACATTTTTATATTTAAGAAACAAATCTGTAAAATGCACAATAATGTTCTATTTGGGTACATTTTACAAGCAACAAAAAAGGTACAAATGAATTATGTATTACTGTTTAGGGGTCCAATTATATGTCCTAGTAGGGTATCACCCCAGTGACTACTGTATGTACCTTGTAAGGCATTTATTTTAACCTTTTTTCCCCAGAGACAAACCTCGGCGATACCTGGGTTACAGGCTTTGTCAGAGAACAAACGGGTGTTTTCCTGAAGGGAACTTATGCAAAACAGGAGTTGCTTAAAACAGCAGACTAAAATCCCTCAAGCTTTAAAGCTGTCTGTATCTTTAAACTGATGGTGTTCTCAGCAGCTGGCTGGATTAAGTTACCACAGCTACGACTGATAAAGCAGCTCTGTGGATATTTTTTAAATGTCGCCTTGCATTGATTTCGTTGCATCCCACATCCCCCCGGAGGTATACCTAATGACACATTTATTTACAATTAATAAAATGGTTAATGGAATTCACGGAATTCAGTAAGCATTGTTTTAAATGGGACCCACCACACAACGTTACTGGCTTTTCACAAGGCCCAATTTATACACTGCAGTGGACAGCTGACAAAACGCTTTCCTTGGGTTTTTTATTGCTGCCCTTATACAGAGCAGACAGGCAGGGAAATGTATTATAGCTGACAGTCGACACGGATGCCAAACGCCTCTTAGAGCAGACAGTGGCGAGCAGCTGTAACTCCAGCTTGGTGCCTCCACACTGGTAAACTCACCGGAGACAATATCGCAGTAATATTGGTTTATGAGTCTAAATGGATTTTAATCCAATATATATGTTAATGTTCTGGTGCACCTCTTTTAATTGGTCGTCTAATTAGATAAACACTTGTTAAATATTCATGTGCAAACAAACACGCCGTTCAGCCAGAGTTCATCCGAGTCGCTATGGAGACATAACGGAGGTGTGTGCGTGGGACACCGTTCGCCTGCGATTGTTTAAGCAGATGAAACAAAAACAATCATCCATATTAATCGGTAATAAGTGCAACAGGACACTGCATATTCCTCTGGTCACATTAAACATACAGTATTGTGCGCGGTCCTGGGCACCATACTACAAGAAAGATATTGAAGCTCAGGAAAAAGTACAAAGAGGGGCAACCAAAGTGATTCCTGGTGTGAAATGTAAAAAGGACACGGAAAGACTACAGATACTTAATCGCTTGTGAACGGTGAAACTAATTTCAGGTTGGGTTCTGTCAGGTGAACAAGGGGGCATGGGTGGGAATGAGCAAGGTGAAGGGCAGTTCTACACAGATATCAGGACTCATTTGTTTGTCATTAGACAGAGCTGTGAGTGTGTATCAGCTTGCCACTGCCACAGGCCATGAAGCAGAGGCCTTGACCATTGGGGTTCCTGTCTAACTTTGCCACTGTTTGCCTGTCATCAGATCACTGATGGATATCTGACTCAGTCTGATGCAATCTCATAGTCTATTAACCAACGGTCTGTATTTCACAGCTGACCTTGTCACTGCCTCCTCAGTGTTGGCATGCTCTACTTAGTCTGACTGTGGTATCGCCCCTTTGGCTGGGCCTACCAATGCCGATGTTGGTCCTACATATACTTGGACCAAGGCCAGGTCAGTCACATTTGTAGGTGAACAAAAAAAAGACTGAGTGGGCTGTTCTGTTGTGCACTTATGTGCTTATGTAAAATACAATTCATCCAATCAATATGAAAGCTTGCACTTCTGGCCCTGCAAGCCATCTCTAATTGGTGGGATTGTGCACTGGGGCGGGGTTAGCCTCAGAGGTTGTTATATGTTTGTTATAAACTGTCCTTTGATGGCACTGGGCAGTTATTTATGTTGTTTTTTTCTTGTGGGACCGGGCTGGGAAAAAAAGCACAGGACTTGCCCTTGGATCAATGCGGGCTGTTTAATTACCAAAGCTTCCCGGACAAATGAGGAAACTCCACTCGCTTTTGTTGTGGTTCATATACGCTGAGGGCAAAGGGCTAAATTTAGCAAGGAGGCTATTTTGGGATCAGTTTGGGCGTGTGAAATTCCTTTCCTGTGTGTGTATGTGTGTGTGCGTGTTTATGTGTGTGTGTGTGTGTGTGTATGCATGTTTATGTGTGTGTGTGTGTATGCATGTTTATGTATGTGTGTGAGTGTGAGTGTGAGTGTGTATGTGTGAGTGTGTGTGTGTGTGTGTGTGTGTGTGTGTGTGTGAGTGTGAGTGTGTGTGTATGTGTGTGAGTGTGTGTGAGTGTGAGTGTGTGTGTGTGTGTGTGCAGGAATGTGGGTGAGAGATCAAGGTCACTGTAGGCCAGTGGAACCCGAGGAAGGCGTTCACCCTGTCGTTGCGGGGAGCTCCCTGCTCTGTTTGTGGTACATCAAGCGCTCACGCTAACAGGCTGAAAAAACAAGCAGGAGGGTCCTGAATGAGCACAACATGCTAATTAGTGTGGTTTCATTTCCACAATGACAACTGGCTGCAGAGGTCATTTCTATTTTTATGTGCGTAAATCATGAAAAGTGCCTGAAAATGTACAAATGCTTGTCGCTGGTATATAATATTGTACCCCTAGCTAGCAATACATAATTAATTCATACCTTTTTTGCTTGGAAGACTCATTTGCACCCAAAGAGAACATGTTCATTAGGGGTGGCCTGTAGTGGTTAAGGTAAATGACTGGGACACACAAGGTTGGTGGTTCTAATCCCGGCCCTTGAGCAAGGCCCTTAACCCTGCATTGCTCCAGGGGAGGATTGTCACCTGCTTAGTCTAATCAACTGAATGTCGCTCTGGATAGGAGCGTCTGCCAAATGCCGATAATGTAATGTACTGTACTTTCAGGGTACATTGGGAAAATTTGATCCTTGAAGAGTATGGGCAAATTATATAGCTTACATCTGGACTCATCAAATCCAGCCATCCAATCCAAATCCAACCCTGGTATTCTTTTCTCCTAGGTAATTAAGTGATCAATTACTGTAGTGCTTCTGATTGGCCAGACTGTCTACACACCTGACTCCCAGGTAGAGGGAGGGCAGAAAACCAGCAGTTCTCTGCCCTCAAGGATCGTGACTTATACTTTTACTATAGCTGGGTGTGTCTTCCTATCCACTTCAAGTTAAGTGTCTCTGTGGCAGGGATAGCACCCGTGATTTCACACTGCAGTCCTCTGGTTGGGAGTCCAGTTCCGGGTGAGAGAGCTTTCAGAAAGTTGGTTTAAAAGCAGTCACTCGTGGGCAGGGAGCATGAAATCTGAGTGGCTGAGAAGAAAAACGCTCATTAATGTTTGCGTTTGAAAGAAAACAGAAAGCACACCAGGCTCCCGTCCCCATGGAAACGGAACAGTGTGAGGATGTGGGCGTGGCCATGACCGCGTGCGGTCATCTGGCTTCGTCCAATGACAGTCAGGCTGAATCTGACCTGAACTGCATGGGTGTTCAGGGTGACGGTACACTGCTGTGGGGATAGGGGATTGCTTTCTAAAAACACACTGTACTTTCACTACACGAGAATACTGCAGTGCTTCTGCCTTCAAACACACTCATTTTCTGAAAGCCAATTGCTTGCAACCCCCCCCCCCCCCCCCCCCCCCCAGCCATAATAAAAACACACACATAAGCACACACAAACACACACATGCATTCACACAAATGTATGCAGGCACATGCACACACACGCACACACAAACACACACATGCATTCACACAAAGCAGACACACAAATATATGCAGACACATGCACACACACGCACACATGCGCAGCGGAGAGAAAAGCAGCTTGATTCGGGTCCAAACGAGCATTAGCAGGGTTAGCTTTCGACGCTGTGTATGGAAGCTCTTGGAGCTCCACACTGCAGCTTCAGCTGCCCGCTGCAGGCCTGAGCGTGGCACTGGAGTACATGCGTGGGAGTGCACACAAATGCACACGCATACACAATTACACACGAACACAAGCACACACACACACACACACACACAGAAACACACTCGTTCACATACACACACAGACTGTGAAGCGCACCGTGGACCCTATTTGCAATTGTCAGTTCATTACAAAACAGATAATTGACTACATGCTTAGATTGTGGACTGCAGTTGATTCATTACGTAACCTTCATTGGTTTCTCATTCTCGTAATATGTGCGGTTACCCTAGAATCTGACTCATTTGCACTCAATTTACACTGAAAATAATCACATTTCATGGATCAAAATGATCCAATATAAAAATATATAATCCTGTCGAGCCATCCACTCATAAGCAGAACTGTGAACATTTCGGTGTGACACACAACAATCATCTGTTTCCCCCTTCCCGAAACTGGAATGAGCTTTTCCAAAACAGTTTTTTTCCAAATCCAAGGGGGAAGCAGATTGTTTGCGAGCCACATTTCTCCACACTGAGTCGCTCAGGGAAGATAAATCGGCGCCATTATTCCATCCGGACATTCCGGCATCCTTATCTTCTTAAAAGCCAGCCCTCAGCTCACATTATATGCAAAAATGGCTGTAGTGTTTTACTTGACAAATCTGTGGGTCATAAAGTTAAAGACGCGCCAGGGAAAACGGCTCACCGACATCTCTTAACATTTTCTAATCTCCTAACAGTTTGTTGTTCTTTACCCTTCATTCTCTGTCTCTCTTTCTCTCTCTCTCTCTCTCTCTCTCTCTCTCTACCCCCTCCCCCTCCCTCTACTGCTCTCCCTCCCTCCCTCTCTCTCTCTAATTTGAACAGATAGGAGAAGATTTGCTCTGGGGAAAGCAATCCCCTTATTGTGCATTTAACATCTCCATTGAAATTCATGAATTTTTGCTGAAAATGAATTTAAAAAACGCTTCTCTCATTGGCATGTAAGCAGTGGACACACATCTCAGAAACACAATAACCGCTACATCACCTGAATCCAATCCGGCTGTTGAGGAAATAGCCTGGCAATGCAATCTTCACAATTGCATATCTTCCATTTTTTATGGCCCGTTTATTTAACTCCCTTTTAACAGACATAATTGTTGCCAAAGTGCATAAATCGAGTGTACCACTGCTCCTCACTACTGCCCAATATCCAAACAAGAAGGACTTGACCACTGGTCATTTCTACAAATGGCCACTTAACATCAAAACAGGCTATAATGAATACAGCTTCATAGGCAGTGTTGTCTTCTGTATAAAGAGAGTGCGCTTATCTGTGTCATAAAACACAACACTGTACAGGTCTACTGAACACACAAGGTACAGAACACTGTGTCAACTTGGGCTGTGCTGAACACTATGCCAACACATTGACAAGCCTGAGGTCTCACTGTTAGTCAGTGGCTCCCACACTGGGATCATTAGACCACTGCAGGTCTGCTAAAGTCCTGTAGGTGGTTAAAAAAAAAACCTGGCAATTCGTTTTTGTCACTTGTAAGGGACATGAGGCTCAGGTCTTACTCTCAAGAACAATACCATGCTGAAACCAATATACAAATATACACTGCATGTTTCTGTCATCCAAGACAATATAGGCAAAAAAATGCAATACTGAAAACCTTTTACAGCTGGGATTCAGGAGGTTAAAAAACATTTTGTGTTTAGTTGCATACTGCATTTCATCAACTACACAGACTTTCATTTTAGTAACGTAATGATTATTGTAATTTATTGCATAATTACCGTATATTGTGCTCATTGTCTGATACAGATTCACAGAATGTGACATTCTGCTTGTGCCTGTGTACCGACATTGCCTGACATTTATTTGCCAGACGCGGTAATTCAAAGCGACGTACAATAATCGGAGGTCACAGGAACAACTGCAGGACACAGGTCAGATAAGGTACAATTCCTATAAAGTACCCGCTATCCATAGCCATGAGCATCAAGCCTAGTTCAGATGGTAAATATAGGCTGTCAGTAAAGTTATGGCACGTCATAAACTAGAAGTGAGACATGATCACCAGAAGTACTGTAGCTACTGCATCGCCGCTTGGAGTGGTCGCTGTGTTATGGTTTTCTAAAGATAACCGTTTTATAACCCAAAAGGGGTCCCCGGGCCCTCAGTCACAGGCCGGTAATTTTAAGGGGGTCTTGAGATTGAAATGTTCAGCAACCCCTGCCATAGATGTGCAGAGGGCTGCCTAAACATTCTGACAACACAGACTGCTGCCTCGACACCCCGTCTGAGAGACAGACACGGCCTCAACACCCTGTCGGGCACAGACACTTAGCACTCAGGACTTCACTGAACTGACAGGCACCCGAGGTAGAGGTGAGCTCTCTCGCAAACGTAAGCTTTCAAGGCAGACCACATTCCCTCTCCCTGCGATCCCAAAGCCTTGCTGCCGGGCTGTGCGCAAGCCTGCCAAGCGCTGTCTCGGGGAGAATCTCGAATCTGATCTCACAATCAAGATGGCTGTGGATCCCGTCGGCCTTTCAAGGTAACTAAGACCGTTATGGACGCAGTTGGAGTGCGCAAGATTTTATTCGGAAATCGGATTAAACCGATTTAAACAAAACAGAAATATCTTTGCAGATGTAATGTAGATACACATGCCCCAGTTAAAGTCGACTGTATTATTCTAGCCGCTGGTTTAGAAACAATTAAGAAGAAACTCATAAAAATTCTTTTCTTGTTTTGGCACTGCTGAGAAATTGATTACACCGACTAAAACCACAACCTTTAAAACCAGAAGTAGTACCACAGTATCGACTTCCTGCAAAGTATAAATGACATAGAAAAGTCAAGCGCTGCATTAAGAATAAGTAATGGCGTTCAGAAAGGGACGTGCTATTAGCATGAGGTGTGTGTTTGCTGACATCTCTCCTCAGAGTTCCCCGGAGGACTCTCCTCTAAGACCTGGCCTCAGAGTCAAAGCGTCTCTGAGCAACTGCTGCATCTTTCATCCCGTTCCTACCGTTTTCAAAAAGCATTTTTGTTTTTTTTGTTTTGCAAAGATTAATGGAAAGTTTGGTCTCCCCCCCCCCCCCCCCACAGCCCCCCTTCACCAGGGGTGGTAGAAAGAGGGAGAGAGGGTGAGAGAGAGAGAGAGAGAGAGAGAGAGGGCGAGAGAGAGAGAGGGGGCGAGAGAGAGAGGGCGGAAGAGTGTGAGAGCGAGAGAAAGAAGAAGTGAGAGAGAGTGTGTGTGAGAGAGTGTGAGAGCAAAAGAGAGAAAGGGAGAGAGAGAAAGAGTGT
Organism: Conger conger; assembly: GCF_963514075.1. NCBI lineage: Eukaryota > Metazoa > Chordata > Actinopteri > Anguilliformes > Congridae > Conger > Conger conger. The sequence goes on along the minus strand of NC_083777.1, from coordinate 22,097,908 downwards.
GTGTGAGAGAGAAAGGAGAGTGTGTGAGAGAGTGTGAGAGAGAGCAAAAGAGAAAGGGAGAGAGAGAGAGAAAGAGTGTGTGTGAGAGAGAAAGAGTGTGTGAGAGAGGGAGAGAGAGAAAAAGAGGGTGTGAGAGAGAAAGAGAGAAAGAGAAAGAGAGTGTGTGAGAGAGGGGGAGAGAGAGAGAAAGAGAGAGTGTGTGTGAGAGAGGGAGAGAGAGAGAAAGAGAGAGAGTGTGAGAGAGAGAGAGATAGAGAGAGAGAGCTGACGGGGGAATGAAGACAGATGGGCCAGAGCTCCCCGGCTCTTTAAAAACAGGGGAATTAGGCGGCCGATTCCGGGCCTTTCTGTGAGCGGGACAAACATGTCAGCCGTGCAGACCGGAGCTCTTTGATGACCTGATCCGCGGCGGGCTGAATGCGTTACCAGGGAGACACGACTCCCCCTGTCTGCCCTCTCCCCTGTGTGGCAGGGAGGGGGGTGGGTGCTAGGGGGGTTCAGAGGGGGTGCCACTGAAATCCCAAATGGGTATTATCTAACAGCGCTGGCCAAGCACACGGGAACATTTCTCCAGCACTGGAGCTGGGGGCAGTGTCGGGGAGGTTTTTAAATCCTCACTAGCTGGACCTTTGGGGGTTTTATTATTTAATGGATTTATATATTAATTCATATATTAAACTCTGGGGAGGGTTCAGAACCAACCAACTTAAGGTACTCTCACATTGCATCAAAAACCCTTTATTTCTCACCAATGTCAAAGACAGAAGGCTACACATCAGTACTAGGGGACATTGTCCATGCTGCTGGGATACAGGAGAGATCCACTCGTGTTGTGAAATGTACAGGACCCAAAACCGAACCCAGAGAGAGAGAGAAAGAGAAAGGAGCAGAGAGAGAGAAATATGAATCGGTCACTTCTTCCATGGCTGAGAGAAGAGAAAGAGAAAAGGGGAGGAGAAAAAGTGAGAGAACGATAGAGAATGGAGTGTGTGTGGGAGGGAGAGAGGGAGGAAGAGAGAGAGAGGGGGAGAACATTCACCCCGCTCTGGGTTTCCAAACTCCAGTTGTACACAAAGGCGCTTTTGATGCTCTTTCAGCCTCAAAGCTCCGGAAGACCCGCTTGGTCACGTGACCGCCAGATATCCCTCTGATGTCTGTACATGCATCACAGACTCACCCATGGCCACACATATATGTACACACACACGCACACACACACACACGTACACGGGCAGCCTGTAGCCGAGTGGCTGAGGTACATGACTGGCACCCGGACGTTTGGCGGTCCAAGCCCCGGTGCAGCCGTCATTTCGATAAAAACATCAGCTAAATATCTGTAATATAACGTGACGATTAGACTCCTGCTGTCATTCAACTCCCACATAAGGCATTGCCTTTCGTACATAACCAATCAGGAGCCGTGCTTATTAGCGCTCGTCCTGTTCGCTTTCTTTTAGTCACACAGCTCCCTATCATTCTGTAGTGTAGTTTCAGCAGAAAAAAAAACCACACACACATAGAAAGGTAACAAAATCACTTCTAGAACAATTCCAGGTATCACTGACAGAGCTTACCACTGCTTCTACCATTGCTACTACAACTTGGTACTATTTTCAGTACTACTGCTGTTGCAACAATAACTATAACTGCCGCTAAATTTATGGCCTCTGTCAATGCTACTGTTGATACCTGTGTGGCTGCTGCTGATTTTAGAATGACTACAATTTCAGGCGCTGTGCAAAGCAGTGCCTCTGCCTAAACTCTATCTCCGCTGAGCGGATCAGGCACCGGGAAATAACTACTGCTGTCACACTTCCTCAGAAACGCTCCACCTTCCCACCGCAGCAGCATCGCGACGTCGCCTCCGGGCGCGTACCACGGGCGGCCATTACGGCTCACGGGGGGGATTAGTCCCCCTGTCTTTCCCTGCCGGAGCGGGGAAATAGAGCCTCTCCGTCCTCCATTTGGGCTCAGACGCGGGCGGCTCCCCCGCTCGCTCGCACACGCACGTGTGAGCAGGCACAGACAAACGGGCGAGCGGGAGAGAGAGAGAGAAACACGTCACGCACGGAGCGCGCCGTACCGCGGCGGCGAACAGATGGGGGCTCGCACAGACCGCCGGGGCTCTGCTGTGTTTCTCTCTCTCCCCCCTCTCTTCCCCTCCGCCGATCCTCCACATCCTTTTTTTGATTGATTCTCACAACAAATCACAACGGCGACGCTTTATTTTTTCGTTTCTCCGCGGGACGTGTTGCATTAGGGTTGTACCTGGGTGGGGGAAGCTAGCGGTGCAGTGAGGCTGAAAGGAACAGATTTCTCCCCCCCCCCCCTCCACCTCCACCTCCCTCCCCGGGCCCGTTCCAGGTTCCTCTCGCGTTCACGGATCAGCGGCGCCGGCGTGATTGGGAGACGTGAAACCCGCGCCGGGCGTGTTCTCGGCGCTCCGTGCCGCGCCCGGCTGCGCGTTCTCCGCGGGACGACCTTGGACCGCTCCCAGAGGTCGAGCGGCCCGCGCGCGGCCCCTCTGTGCCAGCTGTCACGGCGGCGTGATGGAGTAGGGTTCGCGAATTCCTAAAAAATGTGATGAATGCGTGGAGCTGTGTACAGCTGTCCACGCTGAAGCTGGCTGGGAAAGTAGAAAATGTAAACTGAAGGGTGGGCCCATTATGCCACTGCTTCCTAACACTGCTCCATCACTTTCTGTCTTTTAACACATTACTGCCCCAAACCCAAAATCAGTATTTTGATATTAGTGACTTCCTTTTGAACTTTTTTCATTACATTACATTACATTACATTACGTGGCATTTAGCAGACGCTCTTATCCAGAGCGACGTACAACAAAGTGCAAATCAAACACAATTTCTTTTTCAGATTTTCTATTTCATGTTGAATACTTTAATTATTGTTCTTTCATTAATTAAGACTGATATTAAGTATGAGAATACATGTAATCCCTTTCAGTGTATGAGTGTGCTGTATTCATATTGTTCTGTAGGTGCACTGTGGGTCTCTAGCATACAAATCCTACTCAATGGTTATGTGGGTCATTGTCCTACTCGAAGATGAAGTGTCTTCAGTGTCTAGCAGACACCGTGTCTAGCAGACATGGTTCTATTCAATATTTATGTGCGTTTTAGTCCTACTCAGTGTTTAAATGGGCCTTCTGCTCCTTCTTGGCGATATTACACACGTGTATTCTTGAGAACAACATTGATGTCCTCCACTTTTATAAGAGCATATAAGAGCGTCTGCTAAGCTACTGAAATGTAATGCATGTGCGCTGTAATCCTACTCAGAGTTTGAATGGGCCTTATGCGCCTTCTTGGCTATATTGCGCACTCGTATTCCCGAGACTAGAATTGATGTCCTCCACTTTTCACTTCTGGATAAGTGCGTCTGCTAAACGACTGCAGCGTAAGTGTGCTGTAGTCTTACTCAATGTTTAAATGTGCAGTGTCTCCAGCACACACACACACACGCAGCCCTCCTCAATGTTTAAATGTGCAGTGTCTCCAGCACACACACACACAGCCCTCCTCAATGTTTAAATGTGCAGTGTCTCCAGCACACACACACACGCAGCCCTCCTCAATGTTTAAATGTGCTTCAGCTCTAGTCCCTGCACCATAAGTAGCTCTATGCGTTCTCGTATAGCGGGAAGAGCATAATTTATTAGAGTACCTCAGTAACTAAAAACATGCAGCGGTATTTTATATGCCTTATATATACCGTTCTATACCCTCTAGGCCATATTTTGCGATAAGTTTCACACAATGAGTCTCGCACAATGAAGCAGAGAGCCGAAAAGGCCTGCTCTTCAGTGTTTATCTACGAGCAGCGCGTGCTGACAAACACATCCGGGAACCTCGTTACACCAAATAACAGCCTATTTCCACTTGGCCCACTTTCCGGATGAGTATCAGGCTGGAGAGTTAACAGAAAGAGACTGGCCCGGGTCCAGGCTGGGGGACAGGGTGGATTCACGGCTGACGCCGACAGGAGCCCCGGCCGGGCGGGGAAATGGGCAATCTGGGGCGGCGTAATGAACTCTGGCCGCGTCGGAAACCCTCACACAGTGAAGAGTAGATGCTGTCCTGAGCACCAGCACATCCCATAGTAAAGCCAGGAGCGCCTTTAGCCACTGCCCTACACACACACACTCACACATACACAAGCACACACACACACACTCACACATACACAAGCACACACACACACACACACACACACTCACACACCCACGCATGCACACACACACACACACGCACACACACACACATACACACACACTCACTCTCGTGTGCACACACACACGCACACACAAATACACATGCACACACACATACACAAGCACACACACACACACATACTCACGCACACACGCACACACACATACATGCACGCACACATACTCACACACGCATGCACACACACACATACATGCACGCAAACACACACACGCACACACACATACATGCACGCACACACACACACACACACACACACACACAAGCACATACACACAATGTGTACATAGGAGGAACACCCCCCTCATTACTAAACCTCCACCCACCTTCAGGGGAGCCAAACCCCCCTTCTCCAAAAGCCTGTAATCCTGTCTGTCACACACCCTTGCCTACTTCTCCACTACACCCCAACCCCCTGCCCCCCACCCCCCACCATCAGATCTCCCCACTCTCTCCCAAAACCACACCCATACATTAATCTGAGATAGAAATACTGCTAAATCTATATGTGCAGGATTTGCTGGGTATGTACACACACGTCAATCATGAGACACTGCGGGTGGATATGACCCCCATAAGCCATTTCCCACTCATCCCACTAACAATTACAGCCATGAGCATGCTCTCACACCATTCCCTGAACGTTGAGGATAAATTCCCAGTGCACACATTTATGCAGTTTCTTAAGCCTTGGAGCAATTTTCACTTTTAAACATGTCATTTAGCTGACGCTCTTACGCAGGGGACAATGTGGAGTTAAGGGCCTTGCTCAAGGGCCCAACAGCTGTGCAGATCTTATTGTCGCAACACCGGGGGGTGAACCACTATGCTATAGGCAGCCTAAACATTCAGGTTAAAAAATAAATAACTTTGCAAATGGTCAGTCATGTTAAAAGAATTCTTGCAATGTTAAAGAAATATGACATTTCAATACTTGCATTCATAACATTCTATGTGTGTATCTGATATTATGCTTTGTCATGACTAATTGATGAACATCAGGAGATGTTGCCAGCGAGTCTGTACATGACATGCCTGGGATGTTTTTGTGTGAATTAGAACTGGGAACAGTAAAATGTTCGAAGAGCGTTTGGGGAACAGCGTTCTCAGAACCAGATGGCGATCTAACCGGATTCTTCACAAACGTCCTGCAAATGCTGTTAGCTTGGGGAATTGTGGGTATTAACCAGTAAAAATATTATCTTCATATTGTCAAAGAGAGGCCTTAAATGTGATCTATTCACGCACAGTGTCTTGGAAGTACAGTTTTATCACAAAGAGGGAACCGAATGGGATCGCCAGATGGAAATAACAGCGTCCAAACTCAGCTGAAAAATTCCATTCTCCGGCATTCTTGGCAGCAGTACGACAATTAAGATGAAAACTACTGCTTGGCTGAAAACTACACGTCCCTTATTCTGGGCTCATCAGAGTGTTGGACACTGAGATGATATAAAACAATGGTCTTATTCGAAGCTGGAGGCAAGAAAACCCGAAATTACTCGCAGGAGAGGGGAGGAAAGTGAACTTCAAGCCGTCTTCAAGCTCAAAGAATGCGCGCGTCTTAGCATCGGAATTATCTGTATGTGCAGCTGCGTGTGTAGGTGTACGCGTACATGTAAAAACACTGTTTTGCCGTTCACGCCGTTCGTACCGAATACGAAATGTAACGTGTTCGAAAAATCTCATTATTTCAAACCCTAAATAGCTTGGCTGTGCCCAAAAAATACGGGAGAAAACACCCGGAGGAATGGAGTTGTGATTCTGTTCTGCGCTCCATTCTGAAAACAAAGAGACGTGTGTTTGTCGAGCCGTGAGATGGTTCTGGGGATAAGGACACTTCCGTGTGGAGTTTAGATAAATACCGTGAGCATTTTCCGAGCGGCTGTGTGCGTGCGCGCGCTGCGGTGTGAGGTCAGCCCTGTGCGCTCGGCGCGGGTGACGAATGAGGCGCCAGGTGTTCCCCTATCGCTGAACCCCAGTCGCACAGCTCCCACCCAAAAAACAGGCAGCGCTCCAAGCTCTGTCTGCGCCGCTGTGCTTCGTGGTAGGGAGGGAGGTGAGACGGTGTTTCCCTCCAGATTGTGTTTTTTAACAACGAGGACTCCAGTGTAGGTATTTCAGCAGAAGTCCGGCTGCCAGGTCAGGATAGCCAGTCTGAGGGGTTGTCAGGAGGAGGTGGGATGGGGGGTTGGAGGTGGGGGGGGGGGGGGTAGGGGGGTCCATTGTGCTCGCACAGGTCTGGGTGACAAACATCCCATTGCCCGGCTGGCTGAGATGCTATTTGTGTTTCCTAGGAGGGAGTGTGTTTCCCATTTAAACTCCACTTTATCTCTGGGCTGACGATTAGAGTGGCCTGTATCTGGCCAGATCCTGGGCCAGGAGCCAGGCTGGCCCAGCAGACAGACAGCAGTTTAATTAAAGAAGTGCCTTCAGCACTGGCCGTTTAGGCCCATCGCTGGTGGAAACGACGGGTTTGGGGGAGGGGGGGGGAGAGACTGAGGATATCAGCAGCAGCAGCATTCTGGAAGGTTCCGGAAATCGACGTCTGTCCGCAGAGTGGGATTTATACCTGCGCTGTTCCGGCGTGGCGATCAGATTCTTAAATAAAGGTTTGGGCCCAAAGGGTCCATGCAGATGGTGTTAGACATCGGATTTGCCTTTTCTCACGACGTGGTGTCTACTTAACCCTGCAACATTTTCCGTTTTCATCTCCTGTGTACGATCTCACAGGAGTACGACGGGCTACCTTGTCCCTTGTCCGTTTCAATACTTTTAACTTCAGCCCGGGGGGGGCATTACAACAGTGGGCAAAAAAAACCCTTTATCCACAGCCATGATAAAGTGGAAGTCTTTTATCGACACTTCAAAGTGATGTCTAATTGACATTAGTGAAAGAAAAAAAAATTAAGTAGCAATCGAAATGTATCGTGAGTTTGAAAGGTTGACCGCCTTGAATCTATGAAGCTCTCAGAAATGCGGCCTGCATAAGTGGTTGAATTGTTATATTTTCATTTTTACCCACAGACTTCCCACAGTCTTCACACAGATGTAGCAGCTGCCGTTCAGACTGAATATGTTGTTTGAATGCCAAAAGGCCAGATGTGGGGTAATGATTCAGGAAGTTGAATTGTAGCGGCTTTCAGCGAAGTTGCACTCCAGAACAGAGTACTTAACCTGAGCTGCTCTGACAATCATTCCCCCATTTTAAAGGTATTGAGAGTGGCAGCTAAATACAAGAAAAGGAATTAAATTAATAATAAAAAGTACTTAATATATCAACTTATTTTAACAGACAAAAACAGGTATGAAGTCAATATAAACCTTAACCTTTTCCTTTCACTGCTGATGGTTGCTGTGAAACAACCTTTTTTTTTTGTATGGAATTACCCTTCCCAAGCTACATTAGCGCATCCAAAGGGAACACACACACACACACACACACACACACACAGGCAAACACACACACACACACCAAGGTACACACACACAAACTTCACTGCACTTCGATGCAGAATCAAAGATGTTTGTCGAGGTTTTTGAATTGGTTTCAATGCCATTGATGGTAATTGCCCACACTCTACCAATTACAACCCTCAGCCAACAGCAGCAGAAACACAAAAGCCACTGACGATGATGACAACGATGATTATGATAATGATGAGAACGATGATGATTATGACGATGACAATGATGATGGTGAAGATGATGATGATGATGGTAATGATAATGATGGTGATAATGATGAAGATGACAATGGTAATGATAATGATGATGATGATGATGATTATGAAGATGATGGTTATGATGATAATGATGATGATGATGATGATGATGATGATGGTTATGATGATGATGATGATGATAATGATGATGATGATGGTTATGATGATAATGATGATCATGATAATGGTTATGATGATGGTGATGATGATGATGACGATGATGAAGCCTGTGGAGGATGGATGATGTTGTTTGACCCCGCAGATGTGGGACACACAGCCGTGAACAGCGACCCCAGAGCAGGGGGCTTCCGGCCGGAGGCTGCACCCCTGTCAAATATCTGTGTGGGCCCCCAAGTCCCCAGGCCTGGAGCTCTTTATATCACCCACCTGCAGCAAGCTCTACACAAACACCAGAGCTCTCCAAACACATGCATTTATTTTCACGGTTATTATGTCCTTTATTCCCACCTCACATGGTGGACCACCGCTGCTGACAAACACAACTCTTTAAAGCCCCCCCCTCTAAAATACAGCATGTTGACACGGAGAAAGAAACGACAACGCATAAGCCCTTGGCATGTGCGATATCCTGTTTTTTTTTAATTTTTTTGAAAAACTGAACAGAAGAGAGAAAAAAGAAGAACACATTAATTCAGCAATAAAAGCTGGTGTTGACTATTCATTTAGGACATTGTTTAATGTTGTGCTTTTCCGTTTCATCCAGCAATGAACCAAAGCGTAAATAAAGGTGAACTATTATGTGTCATATCTAATCTGTACTTAGCTCATAGTTTATGGGGCGTTTTACTGACTGAAGAGAATGCATTTTACAATGCATTAAACTGTCCCGTTGGCTGCTACACACATTTCCGTTCTTTATATTCTTTAGTTTTTGATATGGCTTTTGTGCCTCATGTATCATGAAGATAAACCTCTGATAGATTTCACTGATTGATTTGTCCATAGGGGACTATTTTACTAGCAACCATCTTTGTGTAAAATCTGTAAATTGCAGATTTCTCCAGTGTTTCAACTGTTGACAAGATTACGGGGGTCAATTGTCTACCACAAACTCACCTTCAGATCAATAATTGGTATCTATTGAATATCAATTCTTGAATATGCGCTGTTATAACGCCTACCCCATGCTAGGGGTTGAAGTATCAGTCTGTTGCTTTTATTCATGTTCTTAAGACTATTTCACAATTAATATTCAAGATTTTGATTTCTGCCAAAGAATGTTAATGTTAATGTTAGCTCAAGAGAGTTTCACGTTTGGTTTTGGGTTTCATCCATTGATATCTAAACCGTCATCATCAAAGTTTAAAAAAGTAAGCTGCTAACAAGTTGCTATACTGAAACAATAGCAACATGTCACATTCAGGCAGGCTAGTATGAAACTTCAGTGAAGACTGTCCGAATATGACTGTTTTTGTAGTTGAAATGTAGCAACTTGCTTTTCAAAGCACATGACAGCTTCAAATGACACAGTTGAGATATTAATAGATGACACACTTGACACATAGAACAAAACGTTAACCACAGACCTTATGATAAATGAAAAACCCTCGACCAGTGGTTCCTAAACTTGGTCCTGGGGCCCCTGTGTATGCTGGATTTTGTTCAAAACTTTAATAAGATGTACATTTGTCTTCATTATGTGCTATTGATGTTCCATGGGATTATCTGCCCTCATTTTGCCAGACATAGCCATGCATGCCATGAAAAGTAAAATTCCTCTGTACATATTGTGCTTGTTCTGCTATATTGCAAGCAATTACATAAAAAAATTTAATTTGATAACTGATCAAATGAAAGAGTGTGGTGAATCAATTGGCTCCTAACTAGTGACATTGTGGACACCTGGCCACTAAAACTAACCACCTGGCAGATAATACAGAATTAAAAAACAAAGCAAATGATAACGGGCATTGAGTTGATCAATTTAATGAAAAAAATGGAAAGAGATGAAAAGGATGTGTTCAGCAACCTAATTAGAAACCTATCGATTTACCTCAGTCTATCATTTCATAAAAAAATCTAATCCCACTGAACATCAATAGCACATAATTAAGAAAAAATAACTGGTTGTTAAAGTTCTGGAATTCAAATATGTGTTTGGAACGAGAACCAGCCTACACAGGACTGAGTTTAGGAACCACTGCCATCTTGGTCCTGGAGAGCCGCAGGGTCTGCTGGTTTTTATTTTTTGCCTTAATAGCAGCTACCAATTCAGAACCAAGAAACCAGGTGAGGTGAGTTAAGTGTGTAATTACCTGCTTTAATTGATCAATTAAGTGCTGAGTAACGACAAAAGCCAGCACACCCTGCCAGTCTCCAGGACCACGAATGAAGACCACTGCCCCTGATATATATAGGAAAGAAGCATTGGAAATCTACTGAAGGAACCCACTGCTCAAAAATGGTAGCTCCCGGGTTTTAGGACTACAAACTGTGGATAGATTTAATGAGGCACATGCAGGCCTAAAAGAGACAAGTTGGTTGTCCTTGACTGCTACTCAATACAATAATAAGTGATTTTCAACTCTGAGAGGTGTTTTTATTTTTTACAGAGAAAGAAAAGCTTGTTTAGTTTTATTAACGCTGTCAAGCTCTTACGATTCTTTCTGGTGGTAGTTACCTATGAACACCTATGTTACCTATGAATACCCATAACAGAAACCTTCTTCATCGGCAGAGGAACAAATATTAGCCTGCGTGAAGCTCAGGACTCTGGACAGAACCATGGACCAAGCCAACTCCGCATTCCCCGTGACTTGGAGAGGCTTGTCAACAGCTTCCACATTGGAGCAGTCAGTCCCAGCGTGAGGTAGTGTCGAAATATTCACTAAGGTAAGACAAATTATCTTTTGTTTTATTAATTGTGCTGATGGTCCATAAACAGCACGCTGTTTGTGGGTAAATAATCTACCGCAATGTTTCGATGAGCCTAGGTAATCGGGAGCAAAGGTCATTGCCCTTCCATAACAGATGCTGTGTTCTTATATCTGGCACTCCTTCCTCTTGTTCTAATTCATGTTGTATTCATTTTGGTTTTAGCATACATTTGAATGGTTTTGTTTCTCTTATGGGTTGCTACGAAGCAGCCTGTATGTATTCATCATTTTTGTAGGTTACACTTGGTTCTTGGTTTTGCATAAGTCGGTTATCTTGCACTTCTGAATGTTGTATCCACACTCTCTGGCCTGGGAAAGTCCTTCGCCAGCTCTGGCACTCTTCCTCATCACGGTATTAACCGGGTGAACGCACTGATATTTCTGCTATATTGTAAGTTGCTCCGGTAATGGCATCTGCTAAGTGAATGTAACGCAATGTAAAAACAGTGCACCTGTCCACTGTGAGTTAATCCTCTCTCATACTACAATAACGCCGTACGTAATGCAATATCATTTTATTCTTTCCACCACTGGCACTTCAACACCAACAATTCCATCTCTTTGTGCTTTTATTATTATGTTACTGCTGAGGCAGCGGGCGTCTCTGGCCTGTGGACACAAAATTACCGCGGTTCCACCTGGCCAAAGCGGCCCTGTACCGCCGCTTAAAACGTCACTCAATCTGTATGTTAATTTCAGAAGGGATTAGGAAGTGCTTTTAGGGGAGGCGAATGGCACTTCGGTGGCTATCTTTCTATGAATGGACGGGAGAGAAATCCCTCTCCTCACTCCGTAGCCTGTGATGAGCCCTGGACAATGGGATGATTCTGCAGGGACACGCAGCGCCCGGACCTGGCTGTGTTTTGGACTCGGGGGGTGAAGGCCCGGTCAGTCTCGACAGTAGCTAGTGGGTGTAGTGGGAGCATGGGGTTTGGAGATGGGGTGGGAGGGGGAGATTCCTGGTCCTGGTATTCGGAGTGCTGTTTCCATGCTTCCCAGACGGGACGGTATGGGGGCCGTCTTTTCTTGGTACCTGTTTTTAAGTCTCGGTAGTGTCCTTTGGGGGGGGGTTGGAGCGGGGTGTTGCCATAGCAGCCGAGCAGGACGGGTATGGCGGCTGCTCTTTGCTAGCAGTACCATGGTAACTTCAGGGCTTCTGTGGGGAAGCGTTACCATGGCAGCCCAGTGGCATGGCTTGCAGAAGCATCCAGAATGCCGGGCAGCCGTTACTGGGGCGGCGGTAAGACAAAGCCCCGGCCTGGGGGGGGGGCTCCGTTTGGGGGAGAGGAGGCCCCCCGCCCCGGCGCGGTCACGCGCTGTGTGTGGCTGGCAGGCCCCAGGGACGGGCTGTCCGGTCTGAGACGGTGTGCAAGTGACACGATGAGGCGGACAGGGCTACACTCACACAGCGGACACGCCGTCACTGCCGCGGATATGCTGCATCTCGCGTTTCAGCCGTCACGCCACGGTAAAAATAGCTACCTGGACGGCGTTTGTCCCCTGCCACGTACTCTACGCGGCCGTGGCATTGCCCATCCCTCTAAAAGAAAACAATGAAGTGGTTTTTTTCCCCCCCACTCCTGCACTCAGGTCTGTTCGGCAGTGTCTCCCCGTGGTACTGTATGTCCTTTTACCTGGACCAGTCAGGCACTCCTGTTAGCCGCCGTCTCTGTTCTGAGGCACCGTTTTAAGCTCTTCGGCTACGTCGTCAGTTTAAACATTCACATCATCCGCGTGACTGCCGTGTATAGCTACACTCACCTCGAGTTAATGTCTCCAAATCATGTCATGAAATGACAGCTCGTAAACTGTATTTAATTGGCTTGCTACAATGCGATATTGGCAATGTGATTTTAGTTTTGGTTTAAATAATCTGTTGGAGCAAGGATAGCAATGAATAAATTAAAGCTTTTATACACTACTTTTTAATTAATTGTATTGTACAGCATAAATTAAAAATGAGTTTAAGACTAAATATTAGTATCCATTTTAAATATGAATGCATTCACATCTGAGAACAACTGCTATAGTCGCTTTAAATCAACAATCTCTGCACTTCCCAGTATCTGTGATTTATTTCGTCATGGTATAAATAAAGAGTTTCGGTATAAACAATCTCACAGCCGTATACTTTAGTCCCTGGTGATTTTGATTGTAGAAATGAGAAGTGCTTTTACAGAGTGCTTTTTGGCCTTTACGCCCTCCTGTCGAATTTGATTTCGGCTTTATTGCCTTCTGATTCAGCCACAGTGCCACACAGTCCTTGTCCTAAAACCGATGATGTTATACACCCCCTTTCAGAATGTGTTGAGCAAACCCATTGTAAATCACATTTTGGTGTGATGTCTCTCACTCTCACACATTACTTCCCAGCAAAATGCCTATCATTAAATGAACCCTGGGAGTGCCCACTGCACTGAAGGTACATTACGATACCCTGAGGACTAATACAAACACTGCCTTTTCTGAAATAACACTTAGCTGTGTGTACACACTGTATAAAAAAAATGAGAGAAACACAAAACGACAACAAGAAGCCGCCGTAGGAGGGGATGTTGTTATGATAATAAGCTCTCGTCTGCTTGTGTGACTGGTCTCCCGTGTGTGACTTGGGTTAGCGGAGCCGCGGAGCTGGCAGGCCGTTAGCCTCAGCTGGCTAATTAGTGTGCGGAGCGGGGTGTGGGAGCTGGGAGTCGGCTAACCCAGCCAGGATGCGGGCCCTGACCCCACTGTCTTGTGGCCTGCATTAATATATTCAGAGTAATTAAATCAATTATAGCCACCACGCTGGTCATGCTCTCTGTATTACAGCTGATATCTGTGCATGGCGACTGGGCACATTCATATTCAGCTCCCCTGCACTCCCCACTGCCAGCCTCTGCTCCTGCTCCTGCTCCCTACTCTCTCTCACACACACACACTCTCACACACACACACACTCACACACACTCTCTCTCACACACACACTCACACACACTCACACACACTCACACACACTCACACACACTCACACACACTCACTCACACTCTCACACTCTCACACCCTCTCACACACCCTCTCACACACACTCTCACACACACTCTCACACACACTCTCACACACACTCTCACACACACTCTCACACACACTCTCACACACACTCCCACACTCTCTCACACACTCTCTCACACACACACACCCTCTTACACACACTCTCTCACACACACACACACACGCAACACACGCAACACACACACACACACACACTTGCACACACTCGCACACCCACACACACTCACACACACTCACTCACCCACACACAGTCTCTCACACACTCCAATAGTGTGTATGTGTGCATTTCTGTGTGTTTGTTCTTTTTTTTTTCATTTCCTTTTTGTCACAAGTGAAACTATGATGGCACACTTCATTCTTATGAAAGAGGAAGTTCCTCAGGAAGCTGGCCGATTGTGTCATCTCAGTCTGTATTGGAATCTCTGCAGCATCCTCTATAGAAAGTAGAATGATCTAAGCTCACAACTAATTCCAATGAGGCATTTTCCGGAGATTGCAAACAGAAATATGTTGTTTCAGCCTTTTGGACTCAAGTTAACCTCCCTGATACACATCACATGGTTTTGTAATTCACTGGGAAATCGTCACAATTGGCTTATCTCATCCGGATATCGTGTGTATTTCTGTCAGTGATTGGAGTTTTATTTACGCCTCTTCCTGTACATGCAACGCCGCATTATGAATGCTGGTCAAAGGGGGAGGAAAGGACTGGGTTCGTGGGTTCCTGTTTTGTGTCGTCTTTATTAAGCCTTTAGCAGGTTTCTGTTAAAAACATCATTCTTCTGCTTAAATGCGATAGCCAAGGAGGTGACATCAGTCCCGCAAGGAGGAACACGACCACTTCTGCGCTGAGATCAATGAATGTGAATTACATGCATAATAGTTGTAATAGTTTTAACTTAACAATGACAAGAACACGCCATTCAGCTCAAGTGCCACTGAAGTATCTTAGTTTAACTAAAAGCTAGCTAAAAGGTCTTGAAAACGCCCGGAGATTCTGCCTCTACTACATTTACCCTTGGCTAATTTCCATTTACGCCCCCTCACTCTGCTGACGGAACTCAACCTGAAGAATCTCTTGTAGTTCACTTGAATCGCTTTCATGAATTTAGTTTTGGTATTGACTGCTTTGAATTTGACGTGTCGGGTCTTTTATACACCGAGGTTACAGGCGTTCCTGTCGGTTGGCATTCTGTGCAATGCAGAAGTCAAGGGCTGTGCAATTAACAGTAATTGGTCTAAAAGGGCAACTGCTCTGAAACCGAGTAAATCATGTTCTCATGAAAGCCTTCACAGAAAACATCCAAATACCAACCTGAAGTGCTTATTTCACCATTTTGGCAGAAATTTAGAGACCATCTATCTAAGTCGAACAGAGATTGGAGAGCAAATCCATTTTTAATGGAGATGGCTATGGCATTTAAATGTTTGCCAATGAATCAAGTCGCTATTTTTTTTTCAGCTGGGTAGACTATACCTGCCAAAATGGATACCCTGTGAATCCTGATTTGATACAGTGTGGGGATTCTGCAGGAACAGACCGCAGAATTATTGGCTGATGAATTTAAACGTCTCCCTCCTCCGATCATCCATTACTATGGGAGGCCTCAGGGGCAGAACATGAAGGCTTATTACCCCCGTTCACTGAGCGCGATGTTAGCATCCATGCTACTGAAACACACACACACACACACACACACACACACACACACACACGTACAGGCTATACGCATGCTTACATTTAGCATAAGTTCTTATCCAGTGATTACGTTTAACATTTGCTATGCATTTAAAAAAATATATTGAATCATTTTCATTCCATTCCAGCAGCTGGATATTTACTACTGCTCAAGGGTACCAGTGTTAATGGCTCAAAATGTTGGGAATTGAACCTGTGCCAGAGTCAAGTCAAGTTTCCTAGCCATTGTGCTATACTTCACATTTCACAGCCTTCAAGTGTACAAACACACACATGCACGCACACCATTATGCTAACCGAATTCACATCGCAAGAGCTATGAATGCGTTGGCAGTCGAGGTGGTTCAGATCTCTGAAAGTGATTTCAAAATGCCCCAATTTGAATAAATACTTGAAAAACTATTGATTGGAATTGTTACTTAAAACAAGGTACGCTTATCTTTTAAATTGACAGACATTTTGAAGGAACAAACAAGTCCAAGTCAAGCAACAAGCAAGCCGGCAATAACAGAACAGGAGTAATTTTCTGACCCCCCCCCCCCACCCTGTGGGCTCTATCTGATTTTCCTTTGGCCTTCCTAAAATGAAATATTTTTTACTTGACACCACATCGATTTCTTTATCTCTGCTACTGCATGTCCCTTTGTATAATTGTGAGAGCGCGTCAAATGTATTTCATCAACAGAATGGCGGACTCACTTCAGCTAATGCCGTTTCTGAATGGGTCATAATGACGAGATGCCCAGCACTTACTGCTGGAGTAATGGTAGCAAAGGGCACATGAACTCAATACTTCTTACAGAAGTAACCAGCTGCAGGACACTAACTGACCACTTACTTTTAACTAGTGGAAGGGCTCTCAACACTTACTAAAGAAGTAACTAACAGAAGGGCACTTCAAATCAACACTCGATGTGGAAGTAACTAACAGAAGGGCACTTCAAATCAACACTTACTATAGAAGTAACTAACAGAAGGGCACTTCAAATCAACACTCGATGTGGAAGTAACTAACAGAAGTGCACTTCAAATCAACACTCGATGTGGAAGTAACTAGCAGAAGGGCACTTCAAATCAACACTCGATGTGGAAGTAACTAGCAGAAGGGCACTTCAAATCAACACTCGATGTGGAAGTAACTAGCAGAAGGGCACTTCAAATGAACACTCGATGTGGAAGTAACTAACAGAAGAGCACTTCAAATCAACACTCGATGTGGAAGTGACTAGCAGAAGGGCACTTCAAATCAACACTCGATGTGGAAGTGACTAGCAGAAGGGCACTTAGTGACATTAGTGACGATAACAGAAGAGCACTTTAACACGGCACTTACTGCAGGCACCAGCAGCTTCTTGACCTCCTCGACGGCCCGTTTGAGTTTGATCTCGGCTCGGTTCTGGGCGTCCTCCACAGTGATGAGCACGTGCAGGTCCTCGTTCAGGTGCTCCCAGTTGGGCTTCCCTCGGTTCTGCTCCTCCTTCGGGAAGCACAGAAACAAGAGAGAGAGAGAGAGAGAGAGAGAGAGAGAGCTCTGAGTTACGGAGCGGAAACACAACGCGGACGCCGTGTCGCGCTGTAATTACGGCAGCGGGACTTGTTTCGCGCCGCGGCGCGTTCACGACGCCCTTGCAGGGCTCCCTTTTAAAGCTCTCTCTTCTCCACGCTTTTTGGAATCAGCGGTTTTACCGCACCCTCGGGTCCCTGCTATTACACTGCGGCTACATGGGTAGCGCGGCGGTTTAATGGCCTCTGTGCCACTCACGCTGAAGCCCATGTGGCGCTGCAGGATAGCCAACCGTTAGCCCATCGCTGAGTCTCTCGCTAACGGCTGGGACTGGAACCCTGCTGGTCCTTCGACAGGTATGTTAGGTAGGGGGCGCTCATGCAGACCAACTTACAGGAAACCGCTGCCAGAAAAAATAGGCCATCTTAAAATGCCATGATTTTTGGAATTTTGACTTTTGCCATTCAATGTTCAAAAGGCTATAGGTGTTTTTATATAAATAGAACAAAGAACCATGGGATTTCTGACTCCAAAGCATTTTTGGATAGGCGTCGACTCTTCTTGGTAACTACAGGTGTGATTTTTGAGGATTGCGGACTTGCACTAATATGTTCGGTGTTTATCTGGATGCCTTGGCATGGAATCAGTGGCCTGGCTGAGAACAGCCCCCCCCCCCCCCCCCCCCATAAAAGGAGACTTCAGAGCCCAGGACCCCGCAGCCCCGGAGTGAATTGCTCCATTGTGTTTATAAACAAAGGTCTCGGCCTTTTAAAACGCCCTTTTAAAACTAAAAAGTAAGGCATTTTGAAACCGGAATCCAATGACTGGTATTCATTTGCCATTCTGTCATTTTTTTTTTTTTTTTAGTTTGTGTTTACTTTCCATGGAGGTTCCGCTTCAGCCCATGTGACCCCCGAGCAGGAAAAAGCTGCTGACTCCCCATCACAGTTTACCATTCCTGTCACTCACCTGCCCGCTTCATACAGCCTGAACTCGGCTGGCCCGCTAGCGGGCATAGCAGCACTGCCTCAGTGGGGATTTGAGCCAGCAATCCTCCGCTCCTACACTGTAGCGCATAATAACATAATGTTCATCAGGCAGCCTTCATGTCCCCATAAGAGCCATGCAGGTGGCAAAAATATGCACCCATTAGTGTTACACACTCAAGACAGCTCTGTCTCAACTGTATATAATACTGTATATAATACAGTAAACTGTATATAATAAAATGGGTACATGGTCATTATTTACAATAGTCGAAATATCAACAATATCTATGTACAAACCTAAAATGCTAACGAAAAGAAAGCTTACTATGAGATTACCGCAGTTCATTTCATTATCTCTTTTAATGAGAAAAAACACCAACATATTGTACATTTTATACACACAATATATGGAAAGAAATGACCTTTCTAAATGACACATCCTGAGCAGTCTAGTTCTGGTAAATATGCACTGTGTTTTATTGCTTTCGCAGTCAAATGGAGAGGTGCTCGGTCTCAGTGGAATGTGTTGTTTACAAAGGCGGAGAGATGACTCTGAATAAATTACACCTCTTCATCGCCGGCGAGCGTTCACCTGCTCTGCCCGCCCCAACGCTTCCCGTATCTGTCACAGTCCTCCAGTGATCCCGCCGCGGAGCGCTCTCTCATCAGACTTCATCATGCGGGCCGCCGTCGCCGTGCGGGGCGGGCGGGCGGGGCGGAGAGGTGCGAGGCGGGGATCGCTCTCCCCCTCGCCCCCGACGGCACGGCTCATCGACCGCGGCGGTAACGAGGCGCACGCGACGGCGCAGCCTCCCGGAGAGGCCTCTCGCCTCCTCTCGCCTCCCCCCGCCTCCTCTCGCCGCCCGCGGCTCGTCTGAGTCCCGCGCTCCCCCGTTAGACCGGCAGACGGGTGAAAGGAATGTAAAATGGGGAGAGCGATCGTCCGGAAAAGCCTGTGTCGGCAAAGCGCAGGATGAGAAGGGAGAGCTCCCGGGGGGAAGGGGGGGGGGGAGGTGGGACGGCGTGTTTCGCTACGATGGACGCTTTGTCTGGAGAGGAGTCGGCCAAGGCCTGGCCTGTGGGGAGGAGGAACGGGCCAGAGGAGTTTCTGGGGCGAAAGACAGGGACCCTAAAACGGATGGGCCGTTTCAGAATGGGAGCGAGCGCATGGTGTTGTCTGAGACCTTCAACCTGTTGCAGAGAGAACCCAATCACCAACGGGGCTCCACAAGGCCTGCCTCCGATCACTGCCAGTTAAAAAGGGGGGTGGGGGGTGACATCATCTGGAACCATCCCGAAAAAAGTGACCACATCCTAAATCAATCAATCAGTCAATCAATCAATTTGTCTTTATAATATATACTGTAGCACCAATTTTCTCATTGTCAAACAGCACTTCACAGTTGTGATTTTCCAGAATCATTAACGCCTGGAAAAACGCATGCAGGTGGATGGATTGAGCCGTTTCTTAACGACAGCTGTTAATACGCACAGGTGACTGCGTCTGAACGGAAGAGACGGAGTCTTCCATACGCACCCGTCCCTGAAGCTACAGATACAAACGCCTGTGTAGACTTTTCTTAGAAATCCAGATTTCATCAAAAAACAATCATGTATGCAAAATGCCTCTGCTGGTGTTCCCCGTGGAGGGGGGGGGGGGGGATTGATTGCTGTTGGGCTGTTCAGACCTTCCTGCCGTTATTTGTGTGTTCGTGCTGTTTGTCTGTGTGAGCCGAGCAGACACGCGGGGTGTTTAATGGGAATAATTTGGTGCTGATGACACCTCACCCAGCACTGAGCAATACTCAGTCCCATTCCCCACCCTGCTCCACTGGATCCACATAATAACCCGGCGCTGTATTATTTCTATGTAAATGCTTCCCATTTTATTTTCCCTCCGTAATGATATCATTAACGTGGCCCCGCTCGCGAGCGTACGCCGAACAAAACCTTATTTATGCTCGTTTCTAAGCCTTATTTATAAGTCTTCAGACACAATGCGTTCAGTCAGCGCCCGACATTCATCTGATATGCACCGGGGGAAGGGAAGAGATTAGTGCGTATAAATGGTAATAGGAAAATAATAAAAAAAAGATTTGTTTTTGACAAGCCTCTGCGGACGCTATAGTGCGCGCGGTTCGAACCTGGACCGCGTCGATGAGGATTCGGCCTTGCCGAAAACCCCCAGGGGTTCACTTCCTGTAAACTCAGCACTCTCCGCAGGAACGTCGTGGAGCCCAATACTCCAGAAGATCCGGTCCTTTAGCGTGCGAGGTTTCGGCCTTAACAGATTAACGCGTTAATCCTGGCACAGGGATTGCTCTCGTGATCCATCCGATATTCCTGACTGCGGCACCGGAGTCAGAATGAAAACTGCTTTCACCGAGCCTATTGCATAAAAGGAATGAAAAATGACAACAAACGCGTAGCCTGAATGCTAAATTTATTATTGCGCTCTATTACTGTGGGACTGATAGGCTTTAAAGATTAAGTATTATAGCCCAATAATTATGCATTATTATGCTGTCAAGGCCACGCAGGGCTTTCTAATGCAAAGGCATCTTGATTGACAACATTAAAGATGAAATCATTAAAATTGTGCTTCCTTGTCTGACTTCCTCCTGTACACTTTCATTTCATTAAATTAAGTGCTAACACCCACTCACCCATACACACAGGCACACGTACACATAGACACACACACACACTCTCGTACGCATGCATGCAGCCACACGCACAGACACTTACACACTCACACACACACACACACACACACACACACACACACACACGGTGTTGGCACCACTTGTTGTCTAAACCCTTATGTTTGCACTTGTATGAGTGGATCTGGTCCCAGAGCATCTGTTCAGTGCCTGAATGTGAAAGCACATTTTAGTTTTTGAGGTGAATGTACGCACATGTATGAATGTACACATTTTAAGTATTTGGAGTTTAACTAAGTCACAACACAGGGCTCTGTATGTTCTTCCTCTATAGCCTACCACATGCTGGGGTTGGGATGGGCTCTTCAACCAGTGCCAATGTCAACATATCACTGCAGATGTAAAAACACAGGCACACACAAGAATGCATGCGCACGCACAAGACTACACACATGCGCTCGCACACACACACGTGCTGACACACACATGCACACACACACACTGCACACACAGGTATATTATGGCATGATAGGATACCGTTTTAGTGAAAATTCTCTCTTGCCCTATTTAAAGCTACAATAGATAATTTTCGGACTTCTAACGGTCAAGAGAGGAATAGCAGCAACAAACACCTTCAAACCACAACACCGTTTATCCCTCCCCCCCCTCTGTAAACGTGCTGTCGTTGAAAAGCCATTGGCTGTGACAATTAGAACCAATTTTCAACCAATGAGCTTGTATTATTGTACAGCTATACAGTGTCGGCCATCAACAGTATATTTTGAAACCAGAATTTAGGCTCTATAAACACAGGCAGAGGGTGAGTCAACATGTCAGTGAGGCTTTTTCAATAATAGGAAGGGATTTACAATGTACATTGTCTTGTAACAATGTTTTACCACAAAAATCTTACTTATTGTACCTTTAACTTCACCCTCTCTTCAGTACCTAGTGCCCAGCCATTTATCCACCTGCCCGCCGTCAGCTACACCCCCTCAGGTCAAACGGGTCCGACCGGGGAGCCGTCGCCATGACAACCGTCACCTCAGAGACCAGGTAGCCGTCGCTCCGTCTCCCGCCCGCGAACGACCCCCTGACAGGAAGTGACAGGCCGGGTTGCCTAGGTGACGCTCCCGCGGAAGGGAACCATCGGGCATTTTAAGCGCGAACCAAATTTACCGCCGGCCCCGCCCCTCGCAACACCCCCACCCAATCGGCACCGGCGGATAATCGACTCCCGTAAATCCCGCTCCTGCTGCTTTTGTAATCCAAGCCGAGCTAATGAAAGTCCTTTTGAAGAAGAAGAGCAGTTTATGAAAGTGGGATGACCGTGAAGAAGCAAAGTAGATGGGAACAAACGCACGCACACGGTTTGAGAGTACGTTAGCCTCTAAGTCAGCTACATAGCTATTTACTTTTATTTATTTATTTTCTTCTTCAATCTGGCCTATTTTTCGCCTTCGCTAAATAACACCTTGCGCTAACTTCAGAAGTAGGGTGCACACACGCCTCTCTCATTAGGGGGAAGGTATCCTGAGGGATAGTGAAAGCACTGAGGTACTCTGAATACATTAAATAGAATAAAAAAAATCTCTCTTAAAATCACGTTCGTTTACAGCGCCGTTCTCAGTCTGCGGCTAACCTATTTTCATCCAGAGTGAATCATCACCATGCAGCGACTGCAGGTAGGTGATGAAAACAAATTGTCTGTGTTTCTGTAGCGCCGGCTACAAATGGACGGTCTCCTAGGTATTTGCTTTTATTTTAATTCGGCTGGTTTTAAAACCATGGGCGGGGGATATTAAGGCCTCTTTCTCTGGCGGTCCGGGGGGAACGGTGTGCGTTAGAGGACCAGCCAAGTAGAATGGTGACTGTGTGTCGGTCAGCAGGCAGATAGGGAAGGAGCTATTTGCAGGGAGTAGGATTTTGCATGTGCAGAGCAGGGGGCTATTTAGACTCAGCGGCTGAAGTAGGACTTAATGTCTCTGTGTTTATAAACCCTTGGACTGGCTCATTTGGTACAGGCTCTCACTCTGACCGCAGGCCTGGACCCATAGGACCGTATATATATTTGCAAGTTGGACCGTTGACTCCCACTGATTTGCCAGGCACTTCTCCATGAGAGATGCACTTCTCCTCCAATCAGTGAGCTGCACCTTTCCTCCAAACGGTGAGAGATTGGAGGACAGCACAAGATGGAAGTCTACAGTTTCACAATGTGCTCATTCTGTGACCATAATTTCATACAATAAAGATGAGTTTTCATGTTGTGATTGGACTATACTTATCAGTAGTCTGAAGTATTTTCCCTTTAGAATTCACCAGAAATG
The DNA here is from genome assembly GCF_963514075.1 of Conger conger. Classification (NCBI taxonomy): domain Eukaryota; kingdom Metazoa; phylum Chordata; class Actinopteri; order Anguilliformes; family Congridae; genus Conger; species Conger conger. The sequence goes on along the minus strand of NC_083777.1, from coordinate 22,074,799 downwards.
ATAATTTCACAGCTGCTCTTTAAAAAAGTGTGTAAATGCAACAAATTTACATATAAGAAAATATTTTGCTTTATTATTAAGCAGAATATGAGCGCTACTGAATCTCTGTATAGCTTTGCTCATGATTTATATAAAATAAACAATAAATGAATAAAGAAGATAACTATGATTAGGATACCTTTTTAAAGATGACATCATGACTTAATTTCTGATTGGTCAAGTAGTTCAAAGTTATGGTAACCTCTCAGATGGAGTAATCATAACTACACTAATTTAACCTGTTGCTTGTGTTGGCTCATTCGCTAGCTGTCAGAACGGCAGTGTTTAAAGTGACATTGGCTCAGGTGGTAAGAGCAGTGGTCTGGTAGTCGGTGGGTTGTCAGTTCGATCCCGCTCTGGGTGTGTCGAAGTGTCCCTGAGCAAGACGCCTAACCCCCAAATGCTCCTGACGAGCTGGTCGGTGCCTTGCATGGCAGCCATTCGCCGTTGGTGTGTGTCTAAATGTGTGAATGAGAAGATCAACTGTACAGCGTTTTGGATAATTGCACTATATAAATGCCAACCATTTACCATTTACCATTTTAAGTGCCTTTGGTTCTGTAACCAGGACAACCGAGATCCAGTGGTAGGGAAGTAGCAGCAGATTTCTGAGGCATCAGGCAGTAGCACGGTATCTTAATCACTGCTTCTGTATCGCCCTGGGCCAGAAGTGGTCAGGTGTGGGTCTGGAAGCGTAGAGCGATTGTGTCCCTGGTGGACGTAACAACAGCGAAAAAGCTTGCTTTGAAGCTCCTGGAAGCCAAACTTAAATTCTAATGTTAGAAACTGACATTCTCACCGGCTCGCAGAAGAGCAACGCAACACTCCAGCGCAAGCTAAAAGAGCAGTGACCGTGGAACCAGGCAAAGTGTGACAAATTTGTTTAAGTGGAAAAAATAAAAAAAAGTAAAGTCTTTCTGCGAAAAAAACAGTAGCCTTGGCTCAGCGTTCTCTTAAGCAAGAAACCGATGCCAGGAGAGAAAGTGTTTTTAAATCATTATTATTTATCTGCTTAACAGATGCTCTCATCTAGGGTGATTCACACGGCCCGTAGTTTCCGCAGAAAACATTGGGAAACATTCAGTTTACATTCCATATACGGTTACATAAACAGACCAAATCCGATATTTTTCCGGCGATTTCCGTCGAAGTCACAGAAGAGATGTTCCGGGCACACTGCATACAGATGTATTGGTAACATCCGCTTGTGGTTATGAATTAGTCAAGGAAAGGCATCAAGGAGGATACACGTCAATAACGATTAAATTCTTGAAAAGTGAGATTTTCCTGAACCTTAAATTTGTCATTTGTAATTGGCGGGAACAAGGAAAATGTGGGAGAGGGGGAAAACTTTTCCTGCAATGTTCCTTTTTTCCTGAAAATTTACAATTTAAGGGAGAACCAGGAAGATGATGAAATTAGGAACATGGAGAGAACTAAATGCGTGGGGAACGTTTACCCTGAAGGAAGGTTCTAGAAACCAAGGAAAAGGAAGAAATTCTGCAGCAGCACTGTTCTCAGTAGCGCAGCAGCAGTGCGCCCCTTCAAACCTGGACCTGTAACCTGCCGGCATTAGACCACAACAATGGTGCACCGCTGCGCTCAGACCACCTGGCTCCCCCCACCACCCCGGGCTGTTCAGCGTCTCCGCTTTCAGGGCTTTGTGTGCAGAAAGAGGGGGCTATTCTATTCTTCCCTGGATCCTGACCACTTCTCCATCGCGGAACATCTCCTCCACATCAAAGCTTGTGGTTAAAGGATTTAGGGGGAAAAGAAACAAGCGGACATTTCTTATAGAACTCGTGTCCGAGACCTGTCTTGGCTCAGCGTTCTCTCAGCCAATGGGATTTCGGCTGGAGCGCCCTCGCCCGGATTCTCTCAGATTGATGTTGACACTCCTGCACGCACATTCCAAGTCTTGATTTTTGAGGCTGCGGATGAACTTGCAATAACGGGTCTCGATGTTTTTAATTGACAGGGATGCCTTTCACCTTGATGCTACTCGATGTCAATGTGCAGGAATGTCATAGTTTTCACACCGACACAAACGCACAGAACGGCATTTTTGCTACAATCCATGCTTGATTCATCCTGATTCTGTTTAATATTTAAGATCAGTCCCCAGTCCTCTTACGATCTCAGAGGTATGATTGGTACAATTTGTGATAAATGGCAAAACAGTAGGCATTCAAGGGAATTATTAAACCAAGCAGCATAGTAAACGCACACCCTTTCTTGTGCTGTACATTTCCATACACATTTTCTGCCATTAAATCACACTACCGTACCAGGCAGCACAAACCTGTACATGTAGTACTATTTTTACACTCCTTTCAAATGTCCAGTCATATTTTTTTGAACGAAGTGTCCCATTGTCCAGGCTATAAATGTTTATATATATATATATATTTATATATTTTTATATAACTTTGTGGAACCATTTTGTTGGAACTATTTCTTCTGGCACATGCAACCTGAGACCACTACAGGAAAGAAGCACCAGCACGATACAATTTGTTTAAATTTATGTTCATGATTGTAAATAAACACCATAAAATCATGCTCATATGTACAGCTTCTGGACATAACCTTTCTGTGCATGCTACTTTGAAGTTGCTGGAAGTAAATTTTCTTGCTTTAAACCACAGACTCGTTAAGGGTCCTCATGTCGGCCATTTTAAAGCTGCCAGGTCATCACAGGCAAGTGTTCCTGAGACGTCCTTCATCGTGCCCAAAGGCCGATGGGGCCAGTCTTAAGCGTACATTAAAACTGAAATAACGTCCCTTTAACGTGGGGGGGCGATGATTTGCGTTGGAAATGAGCGTCCCGGCCCTTTAAGACAGCTCGGCGGTTTTGAGTTGAATCCGTGCGTGAATCACCGGTACCGTTCTGCCCGTGTCTGTCTGACGTGTTGCTGCTCCGGCAGACGAGGCGCTGGGCCCTGATAAATCACGGAGACGCTGTCGTTTTCACGCTTGCCGTTCCGTACCGGACTCTGTCGTACTTTATGCTGTGCACCGCAACCTCCTTGCCAGGATGCCTTGGAAAAGATTTTTGTCTCAATTGGATTCGCCCGGTCAGACAAAAGGTAAATAAGAAATAAAGACCTATTGGGAAAACCTAAGACTGGGCTGTTTAAAAATGCGAATTAAATGAGGGGGAAAAAGGCACTGCAGGGCACTCTTAAATGCCTTTATCATCATGGCATATTCCAAATGCGTCAATGAAATCTACAGACGTGTCAGAAATAGGGTAATTGGCTTCAGATGGTGATTAGAATCATATTGTATTAAAGCTCTGATGTAGATTAATGCATACAGTGCTACCCTACTAATACATCCAGTACTAATCTTAACTGCAAAATGCTGCACTGCATGTAGATCACGTCCGTGTACAACAAGCTAACCCGATGAGAACGTGCCATACCACCAGGTCAGGAAATAAAAACTCTTCCACCCAGACTTGTGGATTCTAAACACCATCAGCCATTTTTAGCATTTTACCAGGGAGTGAATGGGTGAATGACAGGCATCAACTGTAAAGTGCTTTGGGTACAGTGCTGCATAAATGCAGTCCGTTTACCATTTAATTTCACACCCTGCATGCCACTCAACACAACTTCAAAATTAGCCAACACTGGGCCGTGCAGCAGCATGGAGACCATGCATCAGCTGACGGTGTCCCGTACCGTTAGTCACTGAAACGGGAGCATTAACGCAGCGGCTTTTGTGGAGAGACTATGAAAAATGACCTGCTTTGAGTGAGATTCTTATTCTACCACTGGAAGGACGGATTTAATAGTTTTCCGCGTGCTGCTTTATGTGGTTTAAATAAATTAAACCTGCAAAGTTCATTAGTTTTGGAAATGCTGTGGGAGGGGGGTTTCTAGAGTGGATGATTTACCTACACTCACAGATGCGTGCTCACCTTCTCAGAGTGTCACATTCTCCTTACATTAATAAATGATAACGCAGACAAGCTAATGAATGATGTATTTATATTTATTATTATGTCTATTGGCTTCTCATTCTTATTGAGTTCAGACGGCATTATTTATACCCAGAGTGTCCTTGCTCAGAACGGTACATCTTCCCCGCTCTGTGAGTCAGCTGCAATGAAAGCGTGTTGAAGATGCAGCATTAAAAAAATGTACTCCGCTGTAGTGGAGAGCTGAGCCAGGAGCTACCTTCATGCCACCTTCATTCAGCAGTTAACTCACAGACCCATGTCAAATAAGCATGGTATCATAGATGGTAGATACGTGTGCGTGGCCTACACACACACACACACACACTGTCTCTCTCTCATGCGCGCGCACACGCGGTCTCACACACACACACACACTGTCTCGCTCTCGCTCTCACACACAGACTTTGTGCTGGGGATTCCAGCACATGCGCTTAATGGAGCTGTAATCGATAGGGAAAGACTGCTGCAGTTGAGGAGTACGAACTGAAACTGCAAACAAAGCCTGCCGTTTAAACACGGGGCTGAGCGTTACGGGCCATGCTGAAGGCTAGAGGCGGAGGGGGGGACAGGGCCGCGTGACGCGGGGGGAGCAGACATCCTCTGCCTCGCTGCTGCTGACATCACGGTTCTGTGGTCATAGCTGTCAGGACCGGCCTCCTCACTGGGCCTGGCAGGCCTGCGCTGTTATTACGGCTGTCAGGATCAGTTCACCCAGACCCGGTCTAACCTACCCCAGCCATCAGCACGCATCCACTTCACCTGCGTGTGTGTGTGTGTCTGTGTCTGTGTCTGTGTCTGTGTCTGTGTCTGTGTCTGTGTCTGTGTCTGTGTCTGTGTCTGTGTCTGTGTCTGTGTCTGTGTCTGTGTGTGCATGCGGGGTGTAGTGTAGGTATGGGGCTGGTTTGGGAGGGGTGTAGTGTAGGTTTGGGGCTGGTTTGGGAGGGGTGTAGTGTAGGTATGGGCCTGGTTTGGGAGGGGTGTAGTGTAGGTTTGGGCCTGGTTTGGGAGGGGTGTAGTGTAGGTATGGGGCTGGTTTGGGAGGGGTGTAGTGTAGGTTTGGGGCTGGTTTGGGAGGGGTGTAGTGTAGGTATGGGGCTGGTTTGGGAGGGGTGTAGTGTAGGTATGGGGCTGGTTTGGGAGGGGTGTAGGGTAGGTATGGGGCTGGTTTGGGAGGGGTGTAGTGTAGGTATGGGGCTGGTTTGGGAGGGGTGTAGGGTAGGTATGGGGCTGGTTTGGGAGGGGTGTAGTGTAGGTATGGGGCTGGTTTGGGAGGGGTGTAGGGTAGGTATGGGGCTGGTTTGGGAGGGGTGTAGGGTAGGTATGGGGCTGGTTTGGGAGGGGTGTAGTGTAGGTATGGGGCTGGTTTGGGAGGGGTGTAGTGTAGGTTTGGGGCTGGTTTGGGAGGGGTGTAGTGTAGGTATGGGGCTGGTTTGGGAGGGGTGTAGTGTAGGTTTGGGGCTGGTTTGGGAGGGGTGTAGTGTAGGTTTGGGGCTGGTTTGGGAAGTGCAGCGGGGGGGTTTGGGAAGTGCAGAGTCAGAGGGAGCTGGTGGAGACAGCCACACTGGCGCGACGATGACACAGCCCCCACCTGGCACCCGGCCCAGCTGGCCGCCTTTATTAATAGCGCTCACGGATGCAGAATTAATTAAGATAACTGGGCAAAGTTGCTTTTCATAACATCTCTCCACAATGCGGGCCGCCGCCAGGCTGCGGTGAGTGGGAAGCGGATGCTGGAACGCTGAGCCAGGCTTCACTCAGCGATACGGGGCTTTGCAGCTGCAATGCTGCCTGGGGCTCTGACCCCGGGTCACTGGAGATAGTCGCTCCTCTACTCTAGCCTGGCGCATAGGGAGAGGGCCTCTTTTCTATTCTAGCCTGGCTCACAGGTAGATGGTCACTCCACTACTCTAGCCTGGCTCACAGGATTGATGGTCACTCCACTACTCTAGCCCGGCTCACAGGGAGATGGTCACACCACTACTCTAGCCTGGCTCACAGGGAGATGGTCACTCCACTACTCTAGCCTGGCTCACAGGGAGATGGTCACTCCACTACTCTAGCCTGGCTCACAGGATTGATGGTCACTCCACTACTCTAGCCTGGCTCACAGGATTGATGGTCACTCCACTACTCTAGCCTGGCTCACAGGGAGATGGTCACTCCACTACTCTAGCCTGGCCCACAGGATTGATGGTCACTCCACTACTCTAGCCTGGCTCACAGGTAGATGGTCACTCCACTATTCTAGCCTGGCTCACAGGGAGATAGTCCCTCCACCACTTTAGCCTGGCTCCACATGGAGGTAGTCACTCCTACTCTAGCCTGGCTCACAGGGAGATGCTCCTGTGTCCCACTGCCATTCTGGCCAGTTCAGAGATGTATTCACTCAGCTATTCTACTCTAACTCACGGGGTGCATTGTCCCCGTCAGCCAGACTAGAGTAATGGAGTGACTGAGCCCAACTGCTATTCTCGCCTGGTTCAGAGAGACATATTCACTCTGCTACTCAAGTCTAGCTCAGAGGGACATAGTCACTCTATTACTCTCGTCTGGCTCACGGGGACATAGTCACTCTATTACTCTAGTCTGGCCCACTGGGATATAATCAATCTAAGACGTAGCCATTGTGCTACTTTAGCCTAGCCTAGGGGCATTTTGTCCTTCCATATCCAAGCCTGGCTAGACCAACTGGTTCACTCGAGAATCTCTGCAAGCTAGGAACCCAACTGTGAAAATGAACTGCTCTCCCAACGTGCGATTCCAGATGCAACCTCATATTTTGGCTGTACCCATTCCAAAAATGCAACATGACTCCTTTTCCAAACAAACAGATGATTTCCCCCAACACACTTTTGCAGCATTGTGCTCCACCAAACCGCAACAGTAAAAATGTAGTTTCGCCTGCCTTTAAAACATGATGTTACAAGCTGCAAAAAAACCACTACTACTTTCTATCGCTGTCAGACACGGTTTTAATCACCGTCGTTGTGTGTCTATATAGAAGCTAGTGAAAGGAGGACATCATTGTTCTGTTGTTACCTTGCTGTGAGGGCAAATCTATTTCAGTAAACTTTAACTGCATCCGCCGGTCATTGTGGTACTTGTGTTTCTGTGTATGCCCTAAATCGGTGGTTCTCAAACTAAATCCTGAAGGACCCCCATGTATGGCTGCTTTTGTTCCAACCCACAATTTAAATTAACAAGCTGTTAATTTGTATTAATTATACTTTTTAGGATTATTTACCCTCGTAAACTGCATTTTGTCAAATAGCTGTGCACACCTTGAAGAATAAACGTCTCGTTCACGTTGTGTTATCGTGCCATATTGCGAACTGATTAAATTAAAGACTGAAGCTAATCAATGGGCTCCTAATTGGTAAAATTGTGGACATATGGCCATGTGAACAACCGTTGGGGAACTCGAGAACTCGGACAAAGCATAAATAATGACCCAAACACACACTCTGGTGATACGATTAAGTAAAAAATTATGAAGGAATTTAGATGCACGTGTTCAACAACCTCAATTAAGCAAGAGATTGGCTGTAACAAAAATCAGCTTAAACCGGGGTTCCCCAGGGCCCAGTCTGGGAACCATTCTCTAGAACACTACAGAGGGCAAGGACACAAACCCACCATGGAATAATCTAATAGAGGCCTGTAACCATGCCCTTCTGTGTGTGTGTGTGCGTGTGTATGTGCGTGCGTGTGTGTGAGAGAGAGAAAAAGTGTGTCATTGCCTGTTCCCACCTGTGTCTCCTGTTAAAATTTCTCGGCCCAGAAGACCTGAAGACCATCAGTCAGTGTACCCTTTTTCGCTCGTAAGACGGGAGTGAGTCAGAAATGAAAGATGTCCTCATCAGCACTGTTTAGGCTTAGAAGGCTTAGGCGCAGAGCCTGTGTGGCAGGACACACAGTAAAGCGTTTGGTGTTAAATCAGGTTTTACGGAGTACGGTCCTTATATGACCTCTATCTGCGAGAGTTGAATGAACAGCGGACCTTTTGCAGCGCACGCCCCGTTTCGAGCCCAGAGTTAAAACAGATGTGTAAGCGAAAACACGAAAAAGTCAAAGGCGACCGCAGCCGACGTTATCAGAAACATCGCTCCCATGGCGACACCTGTGAAAGGCCCCCCCGGCGACGGCCTCCGCAACGCGGCTTCATACGAACGTGGCCGTTAACTCTGTAGGTCTGGTGCAGAGAGGGGCAGCCCTGCGCCCTGCCACCCCCCCTCCAGTGACCCAGGGGCCCCTGCTGACCCCCCTCTCCGCCCGCTGACGGGGTGTGCGAGCGGAGACCCAGCATGCCGAGTGGTGGGTGTGAGCGGGGTCCGATACCCCGCCGCGCCCACGGCCAAAGACAATGTTTGGACACCTGTCATTTATTTTCCCAAGTGTTTTCCCCCGCGTTCTCCACATTTCCCAGATAACGGGGCGCCCCTCCCTTCGCGCGGGCCCCTGTCGGAGGGATACGCGGGCCCCCGGGACAGGAACGCCGGCCCCTCGGCCCAAAAACATCCCGTCTCCCGAGCCCAGTTTTGTGAGCCCGGTTGCTGTTAGGTTTCTGTGATTGTCTCCTGATATTCTCTCTACAACCTGCGTATCATACTCTTATCATCAACGTACTGTGTGTGTGAGTGTGAGTGTGTGTGTGTGTGTGTGTGTGTGTGTGGCACTGCATCAGCTGCATCCTACACTTTTATACATAATGCACAACAGATACTTAACAGATAATATCAATCCATCAAAGTCCAGTCATTTCTCATAGAGGAATATGGAGCTATCGCCGTGCTGCAGGGAGATCCGTTCCTGATGTTTCACAAACTCCTCTGCACACCACCCATGATTAAAATATCTGATAGAAAGACACAAATCGATCCACAGCAAACGTACCAACTGCATTTTCCTTATTTTCTGATGAAATAAAAAGACATTTCACCTGAAGCCGTATGTCTGTCAGAAGTAGCTGAAAATGGTTCTGATCCACTTGTTGAACAGATGCACCATCTGATGGGGCTCAGTGTAATCTCTCACTGTGAGGAGGTGATTGTGCCACCATGCTGTTTGAACGAAAGCTCCTTCACTTCATCTTATTTATTTTCATAGCAGACTCCCTTTGAGCGACTTATATAAGTTACGCTACACGAATTAGCCGTTTGTACAGCTGGCTGTTCACTGAGCGGACGCGGTGAGGTCCTGCGCTCGAGGGTACGACGCTGTGCCCTGCTCTGGGGCTTCGAACTGGCAACCACCTGGTTATTATTCCAGTAACTGGTCCGGGCGTCTAGCTGGAGCAAAGAATTCTGGGACCTAAGGAGACGGCCCCGTTGTTGCTTCACCGATGTATAGCATTTTGTATTTAAAACAATGACTGTGGCAAGTAAACGTAAGCCTGTAAGCTCCTGGCGGCAATGCGCTGTTAGTGCTCAGAGAGAACCTCTTACACCAACGCAAGGTCATGTTCCACCCTGTCCGGAGTCCGGCTCACTGCGGATGTCGGCGGTCATATGGAACGGTCATACGGAACGGTCGTACGGAACGGTCGTACGGAACGGTCGTACGGAACGGTCATACGGAGCGGTCATATGGAGCGGTCATTAGCGCTGCGCTAGCACGTCAAACCGACACGGACGTTTGTCGTGGCGCCGCGACGGCCTCGCGTGACCGCCACACTTTCGGGCTCGCCGCCTCTTCAAAGTGAAGCTCTGCGTTGAACAGACAGCGGAGTCCCCCGCTCTGTCTGCCTGACCACTGTCTGCCCGTTAATGTTCCAGACAGCCTCATAATGCCTTAACACAATTAAGAAGACACATTTGCCCACATTTGCACTCATGTTTTTGTTGTTTTGTTGTCAGGGAATTCAAGTTTGTGAATTAATTTTTCTTTTTCCACACAAGTTTTATAAACCGGTGACCACAACCAGTTTCCTTGTCAATCAATTAGCGAATCACTCCGTCAGTATCGATCTAGTGCAGTTTTTTTTTTTCTGTGTTTACAAGCGGATATAAACCATGTTTTACAGTCACTTTCCCTCTCGATTGCTACCTGTTCTCTTGACCAGATGGGTCTTCCTCAGGCAAACCAGCATGACCCCATCTGGCTGAAAAAGTTTCCATCAACCAAAGGCTAAAGGTATCATAGAAAACCTTTTTGGGTTTGTGTGTTGCTTTGTTTCTTTTTGTGCAATTGTAAACCAGAGACAAATTCTCTTGCAAATGTTTTCCCAAAACATTTTCCCTGAGCTGAACTGATTATATAGTATTATGACAATATTATAATCTTATAATATTAACTGCCATCTCTTATTTTCCATATTAATTATGACTTAAATAATAGGGATGGCAGGAATAAATTACCGCGCAATCAAAATTGTTACAGGTTTTAATTTGCCTAAATAATGGGGCCACTCCTCGCACCACAGTATTACCTGATCTCTTCTGTGCTGTTTTTCAGGGGATCCACACAATATCATTTTTATGTCTCTTGTTCACTATATTTAATAATATCTTGTTTACCGTATCATGTGATGGTGGTGTGTGTGTGTGTGTGTGTGTGTGTGTGTGTGTGTGTGTGTGTGTGTGTGTGTGTGTGTGTGTGAACAGAGTGTGTGTGTGTGTGTGTGTGTGAACGGAGTGTGTGTGTGTGAACGGAATGTGTGTGTGTGTGTGTGTGTGTGTGTGAATGGAGCGTGTGTGTGTGTGTGTGTGTGAATGGAGCGTGTGTGTGTGTGTGTGTGTGAACGGAGTGTGTGTGGTGGTGGTGTGTGTGTATGTGTGTGTGTGTGTGAACAGAGCGTGTGTGTGTGTGTGTATATGTGTGTGTGTGTGTGTGTGTGTGAACAGAGCATGTGTGTGTGTGTGTGTGGTGGTGTGTGTGTGTGTGTGTGTGTATGTGTGTGTGTGTGTGAACAGAGCGTGTGTGTATGTGTGTGTGTGTGTGTGAACGGAATGTGTGTGTGTGTGTGTGTGTGAACGGAATGTGTGTGTGTGTGTGTGTGTGTGTGTGAACAGAGCGTGTGTGTGGTGGTGTGTGTGTGTGTGTGTGTGTGTGTGTGTGTGTGTGTGTGTGGTGGTGTGTGTGTGTGTTTGTGTGAACAGAGCGTGTGTGTGGTGGTGTGTGTGTGTGTGTGTGAACAGAGCGTGTGTGTGGTGGTGTGTGTGTACGCAGCGTGCAGTGCTGCGTTAGCGTACCTTCTTCTTGTCCCTCATGGAGCCCTTCCCTCGCACCATGATCTTACAGCCCGTCTCCGCCTCCAGCTGCTTCGCCGTCAGGCCCCGCGGTCCCAGGATCCGCCCCACGAAGTTAAACTGCGGAGGGAAACGCGCACACACACACACACACACACACACACACGAGAGAGAGAGAGAGAGAGAGAGAGCTTTAGTGACTGAGCGGAGCGCTCTCGGCTGAGCAGAAACCCAGGGAACACATCTTGTGCGACTTCAGCCTGATTGCAGGGGCTGTGTGCTGCTGCTGTGCACTCAACATCCGCGACTGATTTAACATGTCTGAGCTGGGTTTCATCTAATCTTTGGGTGAATTAGATACACATCTAATTAACACGATAATCTCAAACACAGAAAGCTAAGCTACTCGCACACACAAGGCCTGCGCACTCTACATTTGTTAAAAAAAAACCAAGACACTCGTTTGCGTTTCTTTAAGATTCACCCAAGTGTTCCTCTAAAACCAACCCGGCCGTAACCCAAAGCCCTGCCGCCCCGTGTTTTCCCACATTCGCTCAAATAACTTTCCTCCGCAACTTCAACCTCATCACACACACTTTAGAGAGAGAGAGAGAGCATCTGTGCGAAATTAAGAGAGAGAGAGAGAGAGAGAGCGAGGGCTCCCACAGATCCTGGTGCCTTAAGCGAGAACCATCTGTCTGACAGGAAAATGCCTGCTCTGACCCTCCCCGCCTTCGCGTCGGTGTTATCTCAAACGCTCATCGCTCGCTCTGACAATCCCGCCAGGCCGCTCCGCAAAGAGCCCGATACCGGGAGAGCCAGGGCAACAAGATAAGGACCGCCGATCGTTCGCACATCGACCGGCAATCAGGGTCCTTGCTCGTATCGATCGGGGATCGGAGTCCTTGTCTAATTGACGCGTGATAAAGTGTCCGTCAGAGGGGGGCGGTCCTTGTCAATGCCCCGGTAAGCAGGGTAACAGAGCAGCGGGGCTTTAGATGCTCATTAATGCCCCTGTAAGCAGGGTAACAGAACGCTGGGGCTGTAGATGCTCATTAATGCCCCTGTAAGCAGGGTAACAGACCAGCGGGGCTTTAGATGCTCATTAATGCCCCTGTAAGCAGGGTAACAGAACGCTGGGGCTGTAGATGCTCATTAATGCCCCTGTAAGCAGGGTAACAGACCAGCGGGGCTATAGATGCTCATTAATGCCCCTGTAAGCAGGGTAACAGACCAGCGGGGCTATAGATGCTCATTAATGCCCCTGTAAGCAGGGTAACAGACCAGCAGGGCTTTAGATGCTCATTAATGCCCCTGTAAGCAGGGTAACCGACCAGCAGGGCTTTAGATGCCTATGGGCATACTAAATACTACAGAGCGACACAATTGCCCAGTCAAGCAGTTATCAGCAAAAAACACTTATTACATGAATGTAATATTACTTTACATCCTTAACTGCATTTTTTTCATTTACCCAACACCTGTTTGGATGTACTGTACGTGCATAATCCCTTCCTATTGCTGTACTGTTGCATTAATGTCATCACTGTTTAGTAATTGCAATGTCAGCTGGCAATAAAAAAACAAACTGCTAGCTGACAAAAAAAAGATGATAAACAGACGGCGCAATAATAACAAGCCAGAAATGAAATAAGCAGCCAGTCAATCTGCAGTCAGATGGTAATTCAGTAAGCAGCCAGCAATAAACATCTATGTAATAAACGTCCTGCAAAACAACGCATAGCCAGTAACTAAAAGCAAGCAGTGGAATAAATAACCCTTCAACAATATGATAAGCCATCACTGCAACAGACAGGAGAACAAGTCCACATTATACTAGTATTATAACACCCTGACTGTAGGAATATTGTTACTGAACTATACCTACTGTTATGAGGCCTATTATGAAGGCAAGCTGATTGCAGAAATGCTAGTTGCTTGTGGGTGTGTGTGGTTTTCTGGGGGGGGTGTCTTGTCTTTGCACCTACATATGTGTGTGTGTGTGTGCACATGCATGCATGTGTGTGTGTGTGCACGTACGTGTGTGTGTGTGTGTGTGCACGTGTGTGTGTGTGTGTGTGTGTGTGTGAACCATACGAACAGCAGTGGTGTGGTCCCACAGGCTAGGAAGCTGAGGAGATGTACAGATGGGGAAAGGGGTGAGGTACAGTCAGCGTTTATCGGCTCCTGTTCTCTCAGCGATGTAAATGCCTCCTCCTCATCCAAAACCTCGCGTCTCCAACAACGCCCTCGACTTCAACTGCCATTACATCACAGGCCACTTACAGCTGTATCCCACAAATCCTGTCATCTGCTTCAGTGACGCCAGCAAAGCCCCATGGGTAGTGATTTGGACCATTAACCCTTTTACGAGTAGGCTTTTTGGAATGTGTTATTTTTTAAAGTCAGTGTTCCAGAACTCCATTGCTTTCAATTATCAGGAGTGATCGGTACATCAGCATTATAATATTCAGTTCAGGACATTGTAGTCGTGTAATTGTGATCTCACACCTTAAAGGGTTAATTGCCTGGTGATGTGGCGAAGAATGAATTAAATCTGTATGGACCTCTATGGTAAAATCTCACCGAATGAAGGAACTCTGCTGTTGTATGGACATCTACGGGAAAATCTCAAACACATTCTGCCCACGTTGAACATTTAAAAAAAGGCTCTGCAGATAAATTAAACGCAAACAGTAAGTCCTCCCGACAGCTGCAGTCTGAATGTAACCTCACATTCCTCTCCATCGCCTCTCTTCCATTGTCGAGCGCTCCGATCTCTCCGCGGGCACACGCAAAAACGTTTCTTTAAAAGCTTACGCCACGCATTAAAATAAAGCCATCCAGCGTCTTTACCACATCGACGGATGGTTTGTGTGCGTTTCTGTGGAGGACTGACCCCGTGTGCCGTTTGTGTTCTCTCCACTGGGGACGGATCCTCTCTTATTACACTTTTTATCTAATGACTGGAGAAGCCGCTTTAAATAACACTTCCATTTCTGACTCTCTCCATCCTTTCCTGCTGTCTGCGCTTCCTTTGTTTTCCAAGATTACCTGCCTCTCTCTCTCAAAATCCCTGTCGTTTCAACAGAAATTATGCATTTTTTCCCCCTCTGGTATTGTGTGTCTCACAATGCTTTAAACCACGACTGTAATAAAATTCATAATGTGCATTGTTGTCGACTCAGTTATTCAAAGGCTGAAAATTGTGAAATGTTTTGATGGTAATTATAATAATCAGCGTTATCATTATCGTTGTCCTCATTATCACCATCTTCATAATACTGCGCATTATTAGCTTTTCAGTGAGCTCTGTTGAGGGTATTTGTGGTGTATGTGTTTGCTTGCCTGCCTCTGTGTGCGGGCGTGTGTTGTGTGCATATATGCACGTGAATGTGTGTATTTATGCGTGCGTGTGTGTGTGTGTGTGTGTGTGTGAGAGAGTGTCTGTGTGTGTTTGTGTGTGTGTGTGTAAGTGTGCGTGAGAGTGTCTGTGTGTGTGTGTGTGTGTGTGTAAGTGTGCGTGAGAGAGTGTCTGTGTGTGTGTGTGTGTGTGTGTGTGTAAGTGTGCGTGAGAGTGTCTGTGTTGTGTGTGTGTGTGTAAGTGTGCGTGAGAGAGTGTCTGTGTGTGTGTGTGTGTGTAAGTGTGCGTGAGAGTGTGTGTATGTGTGTGTGTGTGTGTGTGTGTGTATGCGTGCGTGAGAGAGTGTCTGTGTGTGTGTGTGTGTGTGTGTGTGTGTAAGTGTGCGTGAGAGTGTGTGTATGTGTGTGTGTGTGTGTGTGTGTGTGTGTGTGTGTAAGCGTGCGTGAGAGAGTGTATGTGTGTGTGTGTGTGTGTGTAAAAGTGTGCGTGAGAGAGTGTCTGTGTGTGTGTGTGTAAGTGTACGTGAGAGTGTGTGTGTGTGTGCGCGCCTGTGCATCGGAGCACCCAGCTTGTGCGGGCCCATTTAAAATTCATTGCAAACAAGCAGCTTACTCTGCACTTCTGTAGAGTCAGACACATTTCGGAGGCTGTTTGGAGGCTGTTATCTGCACATTTTACAGAAGCGCACGCCGCGCCGGCAGAACACACACGAGACGGGCCCCGGCTACAGTCTGACAAACATTACTGCTTAAAAATAT
The DNA here is from genome assembly GCF_963514075.1 of Conger conger. Taxonomy (NCBI): domain Eukaryota; kingdom Metazoa; phylum Chordata; class Actinopteri; order Anguilliformes; family Congridae; genus Conger; species Conger conger. Next base: position 22,059,481 of record NC_083777.1, on the reverse strand, counting down.
TTGCATCTCCCATCGACCCTTTTAAAAATAACACTGTGTGACTGCCAGCCATGACTCGAATGAAATTAAAAAAATTACGTGGGTTCAGAGCGGGGGACGGCTTATCGTTTTTAACGCGGCTGATTTATTGTACTTTTTAAATAGCGTTGATGTTATATTAATGGCTTTTGTGGAGATTAGTCGATCTGAATTGGGATGTTTTAATTTCTGCACATGTAGCCCGCGGAGCTGTTGGTAGCGGGCTGTCGTTCGTCACGGTAACGGGTGACGGGCGGCGCAGTTCAGGGGGTGCGGTCGAGCCCCCCCCCCGTTCCCCCCCTCGCACCCCGAACTCGGCGGGGAGTTGTGATGTGCGGGAAAAGGACGGCCGCCGTTTCCTAACCGCTCTCGGGCCGGCCGCGTCTTCGCTCCGTTGCCGTGACGCCGCTCCGTTGCCGTGACGCCGCCCCGCCGTGGAGACGGAAACCCGCTGACCCCCCGCCCGCCAGGCCTCGCTGTCCCCCGCACGCTGACACATTCAGGACATCTTCACAGAGGGGGGGCTGTCTCGGATATTCTGTTACCCTCGTCTAACGCGCCCCCCTCCTTGCACCCGTCACAATAATAACCCTGTGTCTGTTAACCCCCCCCCGCCCCCCCACTCTGAAATGGGTTTCTCCTGCCCTCCCCACCCTGATGCTGTGTGATGTGCTGTATACTGGAGACAGGGCCTGAGTGTGTGCTTTAAAGCGCCATTGGGAGGGGGGGGGGGTGTAATGAATTGAAATTCCGGTGACTGGCGGCGTTTGGGCTGTGATGGGAGTGGGGGGGTTGTCTTTGCTGTGACATTAGCTACGGCATGTTAGCGGTACAGACAACCGTTCTCATTGCGTTGGGGACGGGGCCTGGGACTGGGATGGGGAGGGGGGGGGGGGGTGTTGTTTCCCTTAAACTGTTTAACCTTAAGTGTCAGTGCACTGAGTGATACGCCCAGCGGCTGGGTTTCGTTCAGGGTCACAGTGCTGCTCTCTTCCTTTAAAACCCCCCCCCCCACCCCCCCACCGCACTGCTGCAGGCTACAGGCAGGTGCCGAGCAGGGAGGACCTCACATACTGCTGTATATTTACCTCTGATCTCACTTATTTTATGTGTGTGTGTGTGTGTGTGTGTGTATGTGCACGTATACGAGTGTGAGTGTGTATGTGTGAGAGAGAGCAAGGGTATGACCATACTGCATTCTTTGCTTGTGCATATCCATAAGTATAGTTGTATCAGTGTGTGTCTCTGAGTGCTTGTTTTCATGGGCTGTGTGTGTGTGTGTGTGTGTGTGTGTGTGTTTTCAGTAAAGGCACCTCTGTATCAGTCTCGTATTGTGCATATATACAGTGCTATGTCCCTTCCTGTATTATGGTCAGATTTGGCTGTTTTCCTGCTCATTTAAAACCAAGCTTTAGGTCTGACTGTCAGCTGTAACCAAAGATGCTCTCAGTTCCTGTTTCCCCACACCTCAGACTGCCCTGCACACTGACCATAAACACACATACAGCTCCAATAATGTTCCCCATCACTCACTTTTTTTCCCCACAAAATAAAAGGGAGCGGTTTTAGATTTTATTTTTCTCAGAAAGGTAAAGCTGCCCTGTAGCTGTGAATGTTTCTGCGACACTTTCTGTGAAAAGCAAAAAGGGAAGCCGTGCCCTTTTACCGTGAAATACTCACTTCTCTGTGCAGGGCTCACTGCCTCCTGTCTGATGCTGTGTGCTTTCCAGTGAAGCACCGAGAGCAGAAGGATATCCCTTATGGCGAATGCCATGCTACTTAGGTTTAATTGGAGCCCAAAAAACTGAATCCAACCCCGGCGTAGTTCTCAAGAGCCTACAGAAAACTAATGAAGGGTGTAAAAAAATCATTTGGGGGTAATGGAATTCCTAATTTCTGGTTAAAAAGCATTCACCCTATTTACTCAATCTGAGCAATAGATCTCAAGTATATTTTCCATCAAGCACAATAAAAACACGAGGAAATGTAATTACGGCCGTTTAGGAGCGCGGGCCGAGCAGACCACAAACGCTCCCCCTGATCTTATTACCAAGATAAACGAGCGGGCGCCCGTAATAGGCAAATTAATTATTCCATGGGTTTTCATATCGCCCGGCTCTTAATTCCTTTTTCAGGAAGTCTTTTGTTTTCATTATTATGGAAGACAAGGTTTGGGAGGAAAGAACAAAGGCCAGATCTCTCTCCCTCCTCTCCCTCCCCTCTGTTTCTCTCGCTCCCTCTCTCTCCTTCTCTCCCTCTCTCTCTCCCTCGCTCTCTCTCCCCCTCTCTTTCTCTCGCTCCCTCTTTCTCTCTCTCCCTCTCTCTCGCTCCCTCTCTCCTTCTCTCCCTCTCCCTCGCTCTCTCCCCCTCTTTCTCTCGCTCCCTCTTTCTCCCCCTCTTTCTCTCGCTCCCTCTCTCGCTCCTCTCTCTCTTTCTCTCACCCTCTTTCTCTCTCTCTCTCTCTCTCTCTCTCTCTCTCACACCCAGGCCGAGTCTTGCAGGGCGGGAGATGCTGAATATTCATCTTCCGCTTCCACACCGTAATTATGAATCATTTTTGCTGGGATATAAATAGCTAAAACTCCATTACGGGCAAAGTCAAGAGCTCCACGCCTTCCCCGGCACAAGTGGATAGACAGACAAAAAAAGTTAATAAAAAAAAGTGGAAAATATATAAATAAGTCGACCACAGCCGAAAGACAAAAAGAAACGCGCGGTACGCGAGACGCTCCCAGGAGGAGGAGAGGGAATGGTTCTGTCGCCGGCCTGTCATGTTCGCTTTTTCCGTGTTTCCGGAATGAAATCCCGGAGTGAGAATGTCCTTATTTTGTCTCCTTTCTCAACTGTGCACCCGGCACGTCAGGTGCCTTTCATCCGCCGTTATTTTTCACCGCGCCGCCTTCCTGAAGCTCTTGGAAGAATTAAGAGCGGCCTACATTCGTTTCCCGTCCTATCGGCCGCCGTTTCAATAACGTCAGCCGTATTCCCGCCGCGTGATGGATTCATATTTACTTTAATGAAATTAAACGCCGCGTGTTTATGCTCGGTTTTAGAACGGATTCTCCACTGCCGTCCTGGCCCGTTAACAAAAAGTTTATTGTGGCGCAGTGACGAAAGTAGGTGACTAATCGCGACATCTGAATCACAATAAAAAATATGGACAATGTTCTTAGCTCCGTTATCATCCTAATTAAGCATAATTAACCTTCATTAGCAAAGCACTGATCCACAGCCTGTGCTTTATTGCCACATTATTCTCCTCTGGTTCTGTTTGTATTTATTATGAAGGAGTAATGAGGGGCCTAATTTATACGCCGTACCTGTCTTAATCGGACGCATCCGACCCCTCCCTGCCCGTGTCCGCCGGTCGGGAGAACGGCCTGATGGGTAAGAGTCCTCTCGGGCCCAAGGTCAGCCCTCTCCAGCCGTACGTGACGGCAGATTCATCAAGGCCAACTGCTCCTATACCCCCGCTAATGTACGGCGGTTTGCATTTCATCATCCCGATTCCAGCCCCTTTGATTTATGACGGCGGTTCCTCGACGTCGTTCAATTAAAACAATGTCACAACCCGCGGAGGGGAACCGGGTTTCCGGAGAGCCGTCGGCAAGGCGGAGAGAGAAAGAGGGAGAGAAAGAGAGGATTCTAATGTTTCACAGTGAGGTCAGGGAACGGAGATCGGGGGGGTTTAAAGCGCACGCATCTGAGAAACAAATAAACAAACCTGACAATCCCCCCATCACACAGACGGACACACACACACTCCTACATGCCTCTCTCTCAGAAGGTTGCTGAAGGATGGACGAGGCCAAAACGACAGGACTGAAAGGGAATCGATGCGCTTACACAGGGGCGCGATGATGAATAATCATCGGTATCGCCTCATCTCCACAGCGGACGCACTCTTAAGTGACAAATGACAACACTCGCATTCAACCTGTGTCACAGCCAACCGTCCCCCCCCCACCACCACCACCACCATCCCCTAATACTGAAGCGGGGAGTACAATACGAGTCTTTGTTGCAGCGGGGAGGCTGAGAGTGTTTATAATCAGCTCAGTCCTGCCGCCCACACAGCGGCCAGCACAGCGGCGGTGAGCGTACGCAGGCGGGCGGGGAGGGCGCTCGGTACGAGGCGATATTGTTCCGCGCCCGGCTCCTTTATCCCCCCGGTCCGTCGCCGTGTTCGGCAAATTGGATCGGGTGCGCTGCCAGGACGGAGCTGACAGAACAAATTAATCTGGGCGCCGCCGCGTCCCGCCCCACACACGCGTGTGCGCTCACGTGTGCCTCTTCAACCGCGTTCCCCCCCCCCCACCCCGCCGAATACACCATCACCTCATCCCAACACCCCATCCCCTTCCTGTCAGTCAGAGCCAAACGCACGGAGCCGTTTATCTGGACCGGTTTCTTCAGCTGTTCGGTGTACCCCCCCCCCCCCCCCCGTTCCCCCAAAATCGTACTCCCTCCTCTGAGCAGGAGATAATTGCTGCGTTCCGCCCCACAAGGCCTTGTGGACCTGGTGGTCTGTACAGTTAATCATTACTAAAGGGTCTCTCTCTCTCTCTATCTCTATCTCTTTCCCTCTCTCTCTATCTCTCTCAGTGCGGTCCCGGTCCCGTACCGCAGAGGGGGGCGACCATTCTCACCGTCAAGCCAGTGGGAGGCCTGAAATTTGGCCACCCACTCCCCTCCAAGCCAAAAAAAAATATCAGGAACACTTACAGCTCAACTTGTTGGAGTTAAGCACTCAATACATGCTTACAAAACATTCTCTCCTTGATGAAAGCCACCCTTCATCTTCAGTACACCTAACACCTCGAAATTCCCATACCCTCCTGTGTGTCATTCTGACCCCCTCTCTCTCCACCCTGCCATTCTCTGCCCCGGGGTCCACCGGCACTGCATAAGCCAGCCTGGCAAATTTCGCCCTGGCAACCGCCTCAAAGAGCCTCCGTTTTGCCATGGGCGAGGTGTCGCCGGCATTCTTCAAAGGACCGCCGCGCTTGGGCCGGCTTTAGGCATCGACGCGGACGTCGATACGGCCGCGCGGAGGCACACGGCGGTCCGGGCGCCCCCCCACCCCCCCTCCGCTGGAGCGACCGCACACAGAGAACTCTGGGGATTGTATTCTCCGCTGGAGGATATTGGAAGCTCTCATCTCGCCACTGCCATTCTCACTAATTAACCTCAGCCCGTAATAATGATCTTATCTGTCCTTCAGAACAGCCAGCAGCAAGGCAAGGACACCCGACATCATTACTCACCTCCCCGACTCCTCCTCTCCTCCCGGGAGGGGGGGGCCTCGCATTTACATTTTAGGAGTTTAGCAGACGCCCTTATCCTGAACGACTTACACGGCCTGCGTTCCGCCACGTACCAGCCATTATACAGCGGGGTGTTTACCGGGGCTGTTCGGGCCTGAGGACCTTGCTCAAGGGTACGATAGCAGAACCCGCGTTTGTCTAGCTCTGTCCGTACCGCCCGCCCCTCCTTAAAGACAAGCTTTCCTCAATTTAGGCAATTCCTTATTGCCATACAAACACGTCTTAAGAGTATATATTCCATAAAATTAATGCAATTGTAATACTTGTGTATTTTCACACCAAAGATTGTCCATCCACTTCCTGGAAAATGATTTGAATTGAGATTATATGTCATTGTGTATCAGTGGGCGTGTATGTCGATCAAATGTCCATCAATTTCCCGTTCCCCTCAGTGTCCTTTCACGCAGTGGTGCACATTCTTTCCCCAAGAGACAAAAGCTACGGCTCTGCTTCCCCCTCATTTGACATCAGTCAAAACAACTCCGCGGCCTTCAAAAATCCCCCGAAAGATTGCTTTCACTCACATATACTGTACGTCATATCGCAGAAGCGAAGTCCGTTTCAGTCTGTCTTTAATCCTTTGAATAGATTTTTTCATTTTATTATTCTAAGCAAGCTTTCTAGAACTCCATTGCTTTCCATTCCCAGTGGTGGTTGTCACACGGACAGTGTCCAGCTGAGAATATTCCCATCGCATATGTGTCCGCTCAGGCTCTGAAGGGTTAAGTGCCCTTCCACACAGACCGCTGCCCGCAGGCAGCTTGTCGGACACCCCTCAGCCGGCCTAAGACCCGGAGCCCCCGCAGGGCCCTCGCACCGAACAAGCCCTGGCTCCAGGCCACGCGCCCCCCCTCCACTCTGGGTACTGCTGTCCATACCAATGGCAGAGAAACTACCGGAAGATCCACACATAATACCAGGGAATGAGTACGGCTAGATCTGAGATACAGCAAAGTCCTAACAACCTTCCTTGGTCATAAATAGACATTTACTTGATGAACTAAACAGTGAACGCCCCACGCCCCCCACCGCAAAATGAACCAACCAGAAAAATAATGGATGACTGTGCGTAGCGACGACTGAGGTTTGTTCTTCGGTTAAAAAACGGGCCGTTTTCGGGGGAACAGGCCTTGGGTGCGGTTGCTCGTGGAGAGCGGCTGATGACGCAGGGCTGATCCCCCCCCCCCCCCCCCCCCCAGCCGTAATGAAAGGCAGGCCCTAATCCCAAGCTGTGTTTACACGGCTTACGAAACGGCTCCATTAATGCTGCCCACGCAAGTATCCGTAGTAATGGAACAAGTTAATTGGGATCAATCAGCTCTGAGCTCGCCCCGTTCCCCAGGGTCCCCGGAGATTAAGCGAGGAGGCCCCCAACACGATCGCTCCGAAGATTAAGTGAAATTGAAGCCACCGCGTATAAAATATCGCAGAATTAAAGATTGAGGAAAAAGAGGGCGTCCATGTTGTTTATTTTGTACAGCATTCCCAGCTCCAGTTCTGCGTGCCTCTTAAACTATTTAAATTTTTTTATGTGCCACAAAGGACGTTTGGTTTATCCTTGCTGGGGCAGAGGCTCTCTCTATCCAAATTTATTAACTGCAAAAATGTCTCACTATCTCTTCCAAATTAATGCTCATGATTACATTTTTCAGAAGTTAAAAAACAAAGCCAGTTAGATATTGGTTGTCCAACTGAAGGCTGCATAAAACTGCCTGGTGTGTGTATGTGATTTGTGGATTAATATAATTTTGCGTATGGAGTAAATATGTAAGTAGGTAGAATGAAAATTCCCCCTGACTTTTTCCCTGAGCGTCCTCTTGTTACCCATAATCCCCTGGTTGAATTTCAGTTGTTGTAAATTGTAAATGTGCAGAGTAATTTCATTCTTACTGGTTATGAATTGTGTGAGGCGCCCCTAACCTGTATATAAATCGCTGAAGATAAATAATAATGCTTTTAAGTCTGGAAAATAAGTCTGTTATATTTTGGAAGTCAAAATATTCGCTGTGGATGAAGAGCAAGGAAACTTACTCGAACAGCAGCTCACTTTCTTACATTCTGTTCAGTGTTTTGTCAACAGCTTGACACAGAGAAAAAACTGCTTTCTGACAAGCTGACCCGTTTTTGTTTTTAATGGGTAGAATGCTGAGGTAAGCATTCGAGGATGCTAAATGCCATGTCTACAAAACTGGCAAAGAAGTCTAGCCCAAAAAACAGTGTGCGAGACTAACTCTGTGGTTTTTCTTGGAAAAAAAAGTGCTCCAATTTAAAAGCCCGGTTGGTGGACATAAAGAAAAGCAGACATTGTGTGGTGATCAAACTGCCAAAATAATGCATATTCAGGCACTGTAAATTCCATCCATTAAATGTCTTGCCAGGCAATAGAGATTACACCAAGTCCTTCAGGTTTCAATAAGGATGCAACACAGTCGCCAAGTCACAGCTTCCCCTGACCAGATCGATACCTTGGACATCAGCCTACTTCCTAATGTAGGGAAAATGAGATTGTATTGACTCGCACAACTGCTGTAATTAAATAGAAGGTATACAGTATTCAGCTGCACAATTGTTCCGAACTTTGCAATTTTTTTTTATTTGTTGTGCTAAAGTAACAGGATCCCCGTCTGTGGGCGTGAGTGCTATTAATATTGATATTATGATATTAGGCTTCTGATATTCATTTCCTCCAGTCACCGCATCGACTGTTGAAATCTCATCCCCCTTCAACCCACTATCCTTGCATCCACAGTCCTAACCACCACAATAATAATAAACAAGAACAATAATACTAATTAGAGGACTAATTTGGGCATACTCACATCAGGGTACTCTTTTACAGGCACATAAAGTTTCTCTTGTAGTTGTACGATGGGGCCGACTGCGTCCGGTAGCTCTGAGCTCCTCTTCTCCGTGCTGCCGTTTAGCGTGTCGTTGTACATGTCCTTCCTTACCCTGCTGATCTCTGAAAGGGAAGAGGGAGACTGTCAGACGAACCGTCCGCCATAGTCCGGTGTTCACCACACCTCATCCTGAACCAGCCCCACCACCACCACACCTCATCCTGAACGACCCCCACCACCACCACACCTCATCCTGAACCAGCCCCACCACCACACCTCATCCTGAACCAGCCCCACCACCACCACACCTCATCCTGAACCAGCCCCACCACCACACCTCATCCTGAACGACCCCCACCACCACCACACCTCATCCTGAACCAGCCCCACCACCACACCTCATCCTGAACCAGCCCCACCACCACCACACCTCATCCTGAACCAGCCCCACCACCACACCTCATCCTGAACGACCCCCACCACCACCACACCTCATCCTGAACGACCCCCACCACCACCGCACCTCATCCTAAACCAGCCCCACCACCACCACACCTCATCCTGAACGACCCCCACCACCACCACACCTCATCCTGAACGATCCCCACCACCGCACCTCATCCTGAACCAGCCCCACCACCACCACACCTCATCCTGAACGATCCCCACCACCACCACCACACCTCATCCTGAACCAGCCCCACCACCACACCTCATCCTGAACCAGCCCCACCACCACCACACCTCATCCTGAACGATCCCCACCACCACCACCACACCTCATCCTGAACCAGCCCCACCACCACACCTCATCCTGAACCAGCCCCACCACTGCACCTCATCCTGAACGAGCCCCACCACCACCACACCTCATCCTGAACCAGCCCCACCACCACCGCACCTCATCCTGAACCAGCCCCACCACCACACCTCATCCTGAACCAGCCCCACCACCACCACACCTCATCCTGAACGAGCCCCACCACCACCACACCTCATCCTGAACGAGCCCCACCACCACCACACCTCATCCTGAACGAGCCCCACCACCACCACACCTCATCCTGAACGACCCCCACCACCACCACACCTCATCCTGAACGACCCCAGCCCCACCACACCTCATCCTGAACCAGCCCCACCACCACCACACCTCATCCTGAACGAGCTCCACCACACCTTTACATCTTATCCAGAGCGACGTACAGTTGATTAGACTAAGCAGGAGACAATCCTCCCCTGGAGCAATGCAGGGTTAAGGGCCTTGCTCAAGGGCCCAACGGCTGTGCGGATCTTATTGTGGCTACACCGGGATTAGAACCACCGGCGTTGCGTGTCCCAGTCATGCACCTTAACCACTACGCTACAGGCCACTACCTCATCCCCAACGACCCCCCCCCCCCCACCACACCTCATCCCGGACCAGCCCCCTCTAAATATACCCCTACGCCGCTCAGCTCAAAGGATATAGACACATGTCCTCATCCCTGCTGGCGTCATGCAGCTCACAGGGTCAAGATACCTGTCCACCCCTGTCTCATTCATTCATTCATTAATTCATTCATTATCCTAACCCGCTTATCCTGAACAGGGTCGCAGGGGGGCTGGAGCCTATCCCAGCATACATTGGGCGAAAGGCAGGAATACACCACGAATGTCTATCAGAGTGCTTTGGAGATGGGTAATGGGCACAGGCCTGGATCCAGTCAGCGTTTGCCCTTAACTTTGACCTGCAGTTAAATACAAGCCTTACTTTTATAGCAGGGGTGCACAGCAAGGGCTGATCCGTTTCAGGATTTTGTGCCAACTTCTGGTCTTAAGATGGGAATGAGTCAATTAAATAATTATCTGACATGTGTACGAGTACCGGCTACAGCTGCAGACTGTGATTGTATCCTAATGATTTTACTGTGCTCAAATACAGGTTTGCAAATTAAAAACAAGGCAATGGGTTGGAACAAAAACCAGTACGCCGACCGACCCTCGAGGACCAGGAGTTGTGCACCCCTGCTTTTTTCGGCATATTCAACTGTTTTATTTTCGGCACAGTGCTATAAAAGCCACGGAATTAGAAGTGAGACCCGACTCTGGAGCGTCATGTGAACCTCGCTGGGACCTCAATAATCCCACGCCGCTGAGTTGCCGGCGGGTGTCTGGGAAGATCCCGATAACCGCGTTAAGACCGCGGTGAGGAGACGGGGTTCAGTGGCGTGTTCCAGCCGTGCCTACGGAGCATGCTCGGTGCAGGGAGAGGGCGACGGGGAAGGACAGAGGAGACATAATCGCATTAATAACATATGATCCAATCTGTCACTTAATGGAAGGCTAATAACTCTCCATTTCTTAAACCAACGGAAGCCATCCCACAGGAGGGAGAGCGAGCGAGCGACTGGGCGAGAGAGATAGCTCTAATAAGGCAGGAATGATAATTAAAACCACCAACTTCGTTAATATTTCATAAAAGACATTAAATATCCCCCGTCCCTGGTTGCTGCTGCGGCTGCTGTGCATTGTGTAATTCTATTACTGGAGAGAGAATTCTCACGGGCACACCAAGGAGGAGGGGATGATGTGATTACAGTGAAGACAACCTCCACACCAAACACACCCAATTGCCATACCTCCACACCAAACACGCCCAACACCCTTACTACCATACCTCCATACCAAACACACCTAACACCCTGACTGCTATACCTAAACACCAAACACACCCAACACCCTGACTGCCATACCTCCATACCAAACACACCTAACACCCTGACTGCTATACCTAAATACCAAACACACCTAACACCCTTACTGCTATACCTCCATACCAAACAGACCTAACACCCTGACTGCTATACCTAAATACCAAACACACCCAACACCCTGACTGCCATACCTCCACACCAAACACACCTAACACCCTGACTGCTATACCTAAATACCAAGCACCCCAACACCCTGTCTGCCGTACCTCCACACCAAACACACCTAACACCCTGACTGCTATACCTAAATACCAAACACACCTACACCCTTACTGCCATACCTCCATACCAAACACACCTAACACCCTGACTGCCATACCTCCACACCAAACACACCTAACACCCTGACTGCTATACCTAAATACCAAGCACCCCAACACCCTGTCTGCCGTACCTCCATACCAAACACACCTAACACCCTGACTGCCATACCTCCACACCAAACACACTTAACACCCTGACTGCCATACCTCCACACCAAACACACCCAACACCCTGACTGCTATACCTAAATACCAAACACCCCAACACCCTGACTGCCGTACCTCCATATCAAACACACCCAACACCCTGACTGCTACACCTAAGTACCAAACACCCCAACACCCTGTCTGCCGTACCTCCATACCAAACGTACCCGGCACCCACCCAAACCAGTGGCACACCCAAAGGCAAGCCAATCAAGCCCATCAAGTGAACCAATGCAAAAAACACCTCCACACCTAATCATGTGTAATTCAATAATATCTCAACACCACGACACATGCGGGATCAACTGGATCTGAGCCTGAGAACCACAGTCCCACAGTGAGGGAAACTGAATCTGCTGAATACCAGCAAAGATGGCTGCGGTATCCTTCACAGCCCGAGAAAACGCACAGACCCCATTTCCTCCTGCACACACTGCAGGTGGCCTTGCGCCAGGCTACGTGTCAATCAAATGAGTACATTTATGAAAATAAATGGACAATGGAAGACACCGTTGGCCATGACTGCGGCACTAACTTAGGAGGTTGTTTACAGCTGCATTGTTACAATAGTAAATGCGCTTGTGATTTATACCTTCGCATTTCACAGTCAAGGCTAGGGTGGGGGAAAAGATCTACTATACACTGACAGTGAGATTACCGGCTCAGAGAAAAAGCTGAAACATATCTGAACCACACACACACACACACACACATACCAAACATACCACACAAACTCACATTGCACACAAACTCACACACACTGAGACAAATGCACACAACACCAGAAGCTGAGGGGGAGAAAAAAAAAAGTTTTTGAGATTCTCAAAGATTCTTACATTTCAGCGTTCAGAAGTGGATAGAATAATAATTTTGTGTCACGGTGCAGTGTATGGAAGAGCTTAGCTTTCATTTCTCTGCTCACCGGGATGCCGGCACATCCTCAGGGTTGTGCTGACTGGATCCAGGTTCTTTTCTAAGACCGAAGGGCATTATTTAAACACACATTGCCAGGCCTGTTCAATGATTATGTAAACTCTGAGAGACGGCAGTTCGGTTTGGGGTTAATTTAATGAGGCGTGCGTTGTGATTTCATTCATTAATAGCATTGGTCAAAGATTTATCAAAGACGTCTCTTGATAGTGTCATATAAATCATAAACGCGTTGGTGTAAATATTGCGTGATTGTTCTCTCTGTCCAAACACTGGGCATTGTCCGGCAGTCCGATTTAGGTCCAATTCTGAGGATGATTAAACTGTCAGGGGGTGATTAATGGACAGGGTTTTTACAGCGTTTTAACAGCGTTTTTAGTGATTTGTCAGCTTTCTAGACCTCAGAATTCAATCATTTTCTTCTGTGCCATGGCCTGAAGGGCTAGGCTGGCCGCAACAGTGCGCATACAACTGCCACCAACATACATCTCTCTCTCCCTCCCTCTCTCTTTCACTCTTTCTCTCCCTTCTTTCCTCTTTCTCTCCCCCCTCTGTTTTTTTTTTTTTTTTTCTCCTGTTAAGACCCAATTAGCTGATATTGTTATTCGCCGATATTGACTGATATAGGCATTAAAATGAATATTATCTAACATTTTCATAAAGTGTAATCACAACTTGATTGCACACAATCCTACACAAACACGCCCAACTCCTTATCCTACGCACCGTGTTTACAATCTCTCTCTCCCTCTCTCTCTCTCTCTCTCTCTCTCTCCCTCTCTCCCTCTGCCCCTCTCCCAGTCTCCTCCTCTACCTCCCTCCCCTACGCCACCTGACAGAAATGCACAAATTCTGAGAACTAGCTCAGAAGCTGCTTTTATAGGACTGTAAAGGGCACCAGAAGGGACTGTCTTTTAAGCATTACTCTGGATCTGATCGGGGTTTCATAGCAGCAAAGTGCTGCACATAATACATTATTACGTGTTCTTTATTCACTACGAGCTGCAGGTAGGTTTACACTCAGAGTGGCTTGCTGTGCTTTAGAGGGACCAGCTGCTGTGTAACTGAAGTGCGAGCGCATCTACTAATTGGGACACATTAGTGTGCTCCTCATCTTCAGCTTAGGAGGGTATGTTAGCGTAAGGGCCTTGGCAACGTGCGCCTCACCTTCTAGGTACGAGCTACGGTCTGCTTGGAGCTGAGGGACACCATTTACCGACCTTTCATTTTGGGATGTCTGCCACCATGATATACAGATAGTAATGTAATGTAATGTAATGTAATGTAATAGTGAAGCTGTGAGATACCAGCTGTGGCTGGGGATTTAACACACTGTAAAACACAGAAGCCAGATATTTGAGAATGAGCGGGACATGACTGTTGTGGATGGTTCGATATGGTATGGTCTTGTTATAGTGGCAGGCAGGAGAGGAACCACAGGCCCTGTGAAATGCATAGAGGTGGTCTTATACACGCACACTCACACACATACACACACACACATACACACACACACACACACACACACACACACACACACACACACTCACACACATACACACACACACACACACACACACACACATACACACACACTCACACACACACACACACACACACACTTCAGAAACGCATGGACAGGACGCTCCCCGCCTGTCCAGCTGAGGCCTTGGTTCTCACAGAGCAGCGTGGTCACTGTTCCATAAACTTGTTACAGAGTGCTTTTCCCCCCCGATAGACAGGGACGCAGCATATGGGCCCTGTGAATATGCAGTCTCTGCGGGCCCACTTAAAATTGTGGACCAAAGCAAACATTTCGGTCCAGGCCTGGAGCCCCCCTTGGGTATTCAGATCCACTGTGACTTCCCCGCCATTACAGTTTACATTTACAGTACAGTACAGAGTACAGTTTTCCCCTTTGAGCTGGATTGGCATCACACAGGGATGGAGGGTGCTCCTCTCCACCTCTACTGACTGGGCGCCCAGAACTCCTGCTGGGCTCAGCTGGGGAACTGCAGAGGTAAACGGGCATCGCCGATTAGCACAATACCGTGCGTCAGGTGACAAACGCAAGGGTAGAGACTCTATCAGAGCTCCCGAAGACAATCTCTGATGCTAACAAGATGCGTCTGAAAGTCAGACTCAGAAAAACCCACAGGGGTGGAAGGAAACCTGTTTCATGCAAAATGGCAGAAACGCAGTCATGGATCCATATACATTTTTTTCCTTTTCTTTGACTTACAGATAAACACAATGTTCTTCATGTACATAATTTGTTGGGTTAATTGCTAGTCCTAGACTTATTAAGAAAATTAAGTCTCAGACTTAATTAAATTGCAATAGAAAACTCAATTTCTTCCAGGACAAAGCTTAATCTGTGTCTGTGAAGTCGGTCCTTTAAAAAACCTCTAATGATTTTATTTTTTCTTGCACTTAAAGTACAAGCTCACTTCTGATTGGCAGCCCACACAACAATAGCTTCACTGATTGGCTACATTTCATGGTATAATGATGTTTTCACAGTAAAAAAAAAAAAGTTGAAATCTCCTCCGAATAGAATTGGCTTAATGTGATGGCATTTGCTGCCTTTGTTGCTGTGGTGTAAAATGGCAGTTGGGAAGTGATGATTTGATTGCGCAGGGTCTGAAAGGACTAACATTAATTGCGTCCGGGCTGGAGAGGCGAGGGGAGGGATTGACAGCCGCGGCGCTGGTGAGAGCGTAGCCCCGCCCCTCGGCGGTCGGAGGGCGCGGCGGGAGCGGGGAGAGGTAATTACCGCCGGATCAGACCGCAGTGTGACCCAGCACCCCGCTGTGTGACCCAGCACCCCGCAGTGTGACCCAGCACCCCGCGCGGACACCGAGAGGCTGACCGTCCCTGAGCACGCGGCCCTGGTGACTCCGTCTCTAACCCGGCGGGGAGAGAGGCCTGGAGACGCACAGCGCAGTAATCCACACTGGCTCTCTACCCTCACGTCTCTGTGTCTGTCTCTACCCCTGCCTCTGTGTGTCTGTCTCTACCCCTGCCTCTGTGTGTCTGTCTCTACCCCTGCCTCTGTGTGTCTGTCTCTACCCCCGCCTCTGTGTGTCTGTCTCTACCCCTGCCTCTGTGTGTCTGTCTCTCTCCCTGCTTGTGTGTGTCTCTCTACCCCCCGCTTCTGTGTGTCTGTCTCTCTCCCTGCTTCTGTGTGTCTCTCTACCCCCGCCTCTGTGTGTCTGTCTCTACCCCCGCCTCTGTGTGTCTGTCTCTACCCCTGCCTCTGTGTGTCTGTCTCTACCCCCGTGTCTGTGTGTCTGCGTGTCTGTCTCTGCTCCCGCCTCTGTGTTCTGTGTGTCTGTCTCTACCCCCCTGCGTCTGTGTGTCTGTCTCTCCACCCATGTCTGTGTGTCTGTCTCTCTCCCTGCTTCTGTGTGTCTGTCTCTCCCCACCATCCTCCAACGTGTGTTCAACAGAGACTGTGATTATGAGTATAATATTTAATCAAACTTAGATTTCTCTGCTCAAGGAAAGCTTCCCTCTCTCCGTATCCCTCTCTCTCCCTCTCCATATCCCTCTCTCCCTCAATTAGTATCAATTAGTCTCTCTCTAGCCTCTCTCCTTGCTGCTTAATAAACAAGTCATAAGCTAGCAATAATCTCAGAAATTGGAAGATATTTTAGTAACATTCCCTCAATGTTCTTTAAACAGGTGGGAATCTATTCAATTACGGCATCGTTTGATTGACGCAAGTCTATAATTAAGAACAAGGTAAATTACCACTCTACTAAAAAAGCAAGAAATAATCATGAATAATTCATTAAAATTGAAAACTAAACCATGATAATATTGCTTCGGTTTTTTTCCAAGTAATTACCGTTCGTTCTTATTTTTTTAAGTAATTACCGTGTGGCGGATGACCTGCGAAACATTCTTATTGGATGGTGAAAAAAAGGATATTGTTCCATTTTGATGTGACACAAGCACCACTTCCCCCCACCACAAAAACACAGGCAGAGACATATTACTTCCCTCCTCCAGATAAATGACATAATATCACCTTCCTTTGTGGTGGAAAATGAATTCATATAGAAGAAAGACAGGGAAAGAGAGAGAGGGAGAGGGAGAGAGAGAGAGGGGGCCTATCTCCCCAGCACCTGCCTGTGTTTGTAATTACAGAACCCGGCAAGAGGCGGCCACATCAAGCGAGAAAAGGTTCGGGAGGGGTGCAGAGGGGAGGACTCAAACAGAGACACCATCTGGGCCCCCACTTCCTGCGGAATTAGAATTCCGCCCTTCTCTCTCTCCCCCTCTCTCTCTCTCTCTCTCTCTCTCTCTCTCTCCCTCTCTATCCCTCTCCCTCTCTCTCTCTCTCTCTCTCTCTCCCTCTCTATTCCTCTCCCTCCTGGCTCTGCACTGGCCGACCAACTCCATTTCCTCCCACAAAGTACAGCGATACCAAAACAAAATGACCATCCGGCTAGGAGTCTGCTGCCGTTGAAAATCCCCCGTTCCCGCCGGTATAATGCGACACCTTTCCTCTCCTTAGGTTTTACTCCGTCTTGTGTTTAATGCTCCTTGACATTAGTATTGCAGTTCAATGTGCGCCTGCCAACCTTGTTAATCGACGCTATAATATTTACCTCCTGAAAGCACGGACCAATGGCTACCGTGCAGGAAGCAGAGAATGGAATGGATGACCCAATATGAGGAACCACTTTTACCTCCTACAGTGTCTCTTAAACCACGGGGTGCGAGTGTCTATGAGATGGGCCCGGGAATGAGTCAGCAGTCTAATAGACTATGTTAGATGTGTGTATTTGACGGGTCTCAGAACGGTACTTAACTTCTCATTTGGGTCCCAGTGTCAAAAAAGTTTAAGAACCGGTGAGAAACCATAGCCACGACCATCACCAACAGCCAGGGACCAATGGCCATAGTCCACTGCTCAGGGTTAAACACCAATCAGAGACCAGGAATGATTGCTCATGGAGTTCATGAACCATAAATGAAGTGCTTTCAAATCCTTAAGAAAAACCCAGCACAGGTGGGAGCAGGAAATCAAATCAACCAGCTCTTGACGAAACATTCTCAGAATCTGTTTAATCAAGGTGAGCTCTGATGCAGGAGAATGGCTAAAATGGCGGAGGGACCGAGCGCTCCCCACAACAGCGGTGACTCAGTCCACCCTCGCCTCAGGTCACCCAAACGCACCGTTACAGGCACATAATGAGCCACGGCGTTTGGGCGGTGAAGATCCCCGTCACAGAGACAGGGACTGCATTCCCCTTTATTAAGCACACACAACATAACGGCAGGCCATAATAATAATATTCAACCTGATAACACCCTCAGTCCCAGCATCCCAGCCTACTCAAACTACAAGAAATGAGAGAAGAGAAAAGTTGAGAAAGAGAGAGAGATGGAGCGAGACTGACTGCGGGAGAGAGATACGGGGGAAGTGGGGGGTGGTTTTTTTTGGGAGGGGGGCGCACTGTTCCCCGCGTTGCTTGGCTCTGGCACAGACCCACTTCAATTAGCTCAATCTGCCAGGATGGAGAACAGAACTAAAAGGGCCAATCTAATATTTATAAAAACACGCACGCAGCTCCTCCGTACAGGCAGCGCGATGTGATCAGGAAACCAGCCTGGCAGCCTTCAGACTCTGCCCTCCTCCGCATAATCAGAGTGAGCATGGACACGCGCACACACACACACACACACACACACACAGCCTCATATAGCATGCCTACACACACACGCACACACACACAGCCTCATATAGCATGCCTACACACACACACACACACACACACACACACACATACACACATACACACATACACAGCCTCATATAGCATGCCTACACACACACATAAACACACACACACACACGCACACATACACACATACACTGCCTCATATAGCATACCTACACACATGCCCACACACACACACACACACACAGCCTCATATAGCATACCTACGCACATACACACACACAGCCTCATATAGCATACCTACCCACATACACACACACACACACACACACACACATATACAGCCTCATATAGCATACCTACCCACATACACACATGCACACACACACACGTACACATACACAGACATACCCACATACTGCCTCATAAGAATGCCTACACACACACCTGCACAAAACTGGACATATACTCTCTCACACACACACACACACACATACATAATAGGTACACACACATTCACTATTACACACACATCCACACACTGCCTCATACACATATGTACACACACACACACACACACACAGACACACACAGCTTCCGGAGCGGAGAGAGAACACAGCACACAGATGACTTATGACACATGCACTTGAACACTGCTACAGACACCGCAGGTGTGAGAGTCACTAAGCACACACAGATCCCAGATATTTCATGGACTAGTATCACATAAATATAAACACAAACACAATCATATCTGCACAAATATGCGCATAAGCACATATTTTCTTTCACGCATATTTCTGAAAGAGCTAGGAGCTGCTATCTGATATAGTCCATTGTTTATGCAGGCATACAGGGTGGCCTTTGATTTGTGTGTGTGCAGTAGCTCTGTTTACTGTAAGACGATGGCAAGATGATTGCAGTGGTTTAATCACACTCCTATAAGTACCTTACAAAATGACGGCAGTGGGATTTTTGTATAATTTCTACATCATCAAACAGGCCTTTGCATTTAGATATTCCAGTGTTTCCTCCAGGGCTGGTGGAGGTTTTGGACAGCTCCTGTGTGCTGGGTAAGATGAAGGCTGTTTCACCGCGTGCCGGTTTGATTTCTGTCCCATTTAAAAAGTGCAAGGCAGCACCTTCGACAGTCTGCCTGGTGCCTCTTTAATTTACTTTAGTGCAAGAGCTCCCAGATTTGGAGCTTCGGGTCAGTTCGTGCCAGCTCTGTAGTTTGCTGTGTGTGTGTGTGTGTGTGTGTGTGTGTGTGTGTGTCTGTGTGTGTGTCTGTGTGTGTGTGTGTGTGTGTGTGTGTGTGCACGCGCGCATGTGTGTGTGTGTGTGCACGCGCGCATGTGTGTGTGTGTGCACGCGCGCATGTGTGTGTGTGCGTGTGCGCATGTGTGCAACTACCAATGTGATTCTGTGTGTGTGTCTGTGTATGATTGTGTGTATATGTCACTGTGTATGTCTTTTCAGTGCATGTGTGTGGGTATGAAATGAATACAATGAGTGAAATAATGTGTGCATCACAGCTTTTGTGTGTGTATGTGAACAACAGAAAAACTAAAATAGAGAGCGAGTGTATGTTGGAGAGAAACTGTAGAGTGAGTGTGTGTTTGACTGTCTGTGTGTGTGTGTGTGTGTGTGTGTGAGAGAGAGAGATAAAAACTGTGTAGAGAGACGGTGTGTGTGTGTGAAAGAGAGAATGAGAACCGTGTAGAGAGAGAGAGAGAGAGAGTGTGTGTGTGTGTGTGTGTGTGTGTGTGTGTGTGTGAGTGTGTGAGAGAGAAACTATGTGTGTGTGTGTGTGTGTGTGTGTGTGTGTGTGTGTGCAGCATTTCTCTTGCACAGTGCTGCCTCCGGGCTGCTGACACAAAGGAAATGATGATTCTCCACGGCGAGCGCTAATGCGCACCGAGAGAGCGATTCTGCTGCGCTCGATACTGCAGGGAGCGCGGGGCTGTGACAGCATATGGGCCGCGGGGCGCTAGTCGCTCACTTCCTGTTCCCGGGGCCACCTGGAGCAGGCCGGGGCGGACAGCCCGCGCGCTAGCCTCCTCCGCTAAAGCGGCGGCGAACCAGCAGCTGTCCCCGCCCGTCAAACGCCGCGCGCCCGACATGAAAAAGCAATAAGCTATTAGCGACATTACGGCGCTAATAACAAAACGCCACGAGGACTCCTCACGTCGTGGCGTGTGCGGCGACTGTTAAGCGGGTACCGGGAAGGGGGGGGGGGGCTGTCAGCGTTACATACGGGAGGATTAATGTTTACCTGCGAAGCGCTAATAGATTGTAACCTGTTTTTAATTGTTTCGTGCGATTAACGAAGGTTACGGTTTAAATGGGGATCCGCAACCAGGCGCCGATTCCTAAATAATGCCGTCCAATGAGGCAGCGCAGTCGTTGTGCACTTCTAATGAAACTATTTAAATGATACTGATTTTTTTCATATGTCGGCAGTGATCAAGCCAATGTTATTGAAATCTGGCCTAAAGATTCTGGATACATTATTGGCCGGTTTCACAGACACAGATTAAGCTTGTCCTGGACTAAATTCTGTTTTTTTAGCAAATAAAAAATACATTCAAATACATACAATTACATACAATTTAGTCTTGGACTAGGCTTTATGTGCGTCTGGAAACTGGCCCTAAATGTCTCAAGAAATTTGCTGCTGGTCGGTCAACCTTATTCAAATAAGCATCTTATTAATTTAAAACAGCCAAATCTGGATAGAGGAAGATTCTATCTTTTTTTTTATTCCAGGCAAATGAGGCTCTGCTGGTGAACAGATCGACAGAACTTAATATACACAACGCAAACCACATCCTCCTTAATTATGAAAAAAAAAAAAAACACAAAATCTAAAAAAAAAAACCCAACCAAAAGGCGCTCTTGAAATCACTGGTCTTCCTCTGAGTTCTGAATTAACACGACATGATTGCACTGCGTGTCACAAGACAAAGCTAATGGTTTAATGTCCGAATCAGCAACCGCACACATCACATGCTCTGAGTGTGAGGTTAGCTCCCTCTCCCTGAAGAAGCCGCACACATTTCACTGTAGTATCAGTCCTCAGACAGAGTCTGGACTGGTCTTTCTCCCATTTCTCTAGCTTCTGTAACATCCCAGCTGACACAAAATGTTCTGTTTCTTTCACATTGTAGCAACGTTGTGCCTCCAATTTCACACTGATTCTGTAACATAGTTGCAACGTTGTGCCTCAGCTTGCACACTTTCTGTGACATTGTAGGAACGTTGTGCCTCTGAATTCACTGTTTCTGTAACATAGTAGCAATGTTGTGACACTGTTTTTAGTTTCTGAAACATTGTATCAATGCTGTGTGTCTGGCTTCACACTGTTTCTGCAATATAGTACCAACGTTGTGCCTCTGTTTGCACACTGTTTCTGTAACATTGTAGCAACATTGTGCCTCTGATTTTGCTGTTTCTGTGCAACATGCAGGGATCATAGTAACTACACCGATTTACTTGCTCAGTGTTTTTTTATTTGCATCAGTTCAGTTTTTTGATAAATATAAAATATCTAAAAACAATTTTTTTTACCAATTAATGTTTCACTGGTTTGTGACCAGTTTGAAAGGTGCGTTGCGCTTTAAGAAAATGCATTATGACTGTCCAAGTGTAAGAACCAAAAGCAGAGAACACCAAACAAAGGGAAATGTAATTTTATAAATAACACAGTTCACAGAATCGTTTTCTCATCTCTGCTGTAGTATGGAAATTAGTAATAGAGTTTCTGCCAGTAGATACCGTATAGACACAGCCCTGAATTAAATCAAGAACACAGAGCTGTCTCAAGGGAAAGTGACATTTAAACCATCTGGATAAATTCAGCAGCATATAACAGTGACTGGATGACTGGATTCCATCATCAGATGCAGGGCATCAGAAAGGAAAAATGTTAATTTGTTCAAAAATATTTAAAGTCTTTCATTAAATGCCACTTTGGCTTAAGATGACTTGGCAGTTTTGACTGAATTGAGGGGAGCCTGCCAGAAAGGAAACTAGCTCAACCAGTCAATTTTAGAATCAAGAGAATTAAAAGAAATTGTCCATAAAACCACTGCCTAATGCACTTAAATTTCCTTCAGAGGATTGACAGCAGCAGCCCAAATGGCAACGATTTGGAGGAACAGCACCGCATCACTGTGAACATCCACCACTACGGTTCACACAGGTACCGGCTGGCCCTTTGTTTCTGGAGCCACGGCACAGGATCAAACGTCACGGCAATCCAAGCAACAGATAACAGGTGTGATCGGATTTCGGTGGCCGCAGCCATATTGTCTGTTAGGCTTGGTTGTCTTGGCTGAGCTCGGACCTCCTCGGTCTTCCTCTCCCCACACACCCCTGCACCTGTCTGAGGCTCTGCGTCATGCTAACGGCACGCTTCCGCACGGTAAGGTCCGGTTTACACACAGCAGCAATACCCGGGTATGGTTTAACCGCTCCGCTCATATTCCATTCAGACGATGACGCCCGAGTTCAAAGAACCGTTATCCTTAACTTTGACCTTCACGTAAATTCAAAAAGTTCCCACAAAATTTCATCAGAAGCACTATTCGGCGAGCTCGCTAATTGCTAGAAAGAACTCACCGGACTGTGAAGAAATAAATTGAAGACTAAAGTTGACCGCAAACACTGATTGAATCCAGGCTTTAGGGTTTCCGAACGGGAGTGGAAATATTTATTTTCACATCGTGGAATAACAAATCTGGCTTGCACTTCTTGCTTGCACATGCTTTTCATTAACATTAACTTCAATACACATGTAGTTAATATATGAAGTGCAATAGACAATGTAATGTGGGCCGGCCTGTAGCGTAGCGGTTAAGGTAAATGACTGGGACACGCAAGGTCGGTGGTTCTAATCCCGGTGCCGCCACAATAAGATCCGCACAGCCATTGGGCCCTTGAGCAAGGCCCTTAACCCTGCATTGCTCCAGGGGAGGATTGTCTCCTGCTTAGTCTAAACAACTGTACGTCGCTCTGGATAAGAGCGTCTGCCAAATGCCAATAATGTAATGTTTTCTATTTATTGTGTTATAGTAATATATATTTTTTGTAATTTATACTAACTGCCAGGGAACTTATTAGCCAATCAAGGAGATGTTTACCTTACGTTGATGTTAGCTATGGAATTAACATCTTTTCAGTCCTCATGCTATAATACACATAGCAACTGACCTAACTGTACTGCAAATACTCAAAATGAACAACGCTAACTGTACTGTGAACAGTATACATTGCTATCAAGCTAACTGTACCTTAAACGGTACATATGCTACTAAGCTAGCTGTACTATAAGCAGTACTCACTGCTACTAAGCTAACTGTACTATAAGCAGTACCCACTGCTACTAAGCTAACTGTACCATAAGCAGTACACACTGCTCCTAAGCTAACTGTACTATAAGCAGTACACACTGCTCCTAAGCTAACTGTACTATAAGCAGTACACACTGCTACCAAGCTAGCTGTACTGGCAATGGTATGGCTTGTGTCTCTGTTCTGCTGGTATGTAGGTGTAGAGTGAGGAGTGGTGGGGCATTTGAGCAAAGGGTCAGGTAAACCTGCAGAAATGCTTTAAAAGTAATAAAGCATCTCTGCCCCCATGCTGGCACGGTGCACCTACACCTAAACAACGCTGATGAGAATGAAATGATAGCTTCCCCCCCCCCATAGAGAGGAGGGCGAGAGCCCAGGCAGAGCAGAGACTGCTAACAGCTGACACTGCTAACAGACGCGGCCAGTGACTCGAGTCACAGACCGACCCAACAGATACCATCCAGACATGCCTGCCAGAACTGACACGCTTCACGTTCTGACAGATGGATAGACCACACACACACAGGCGAGCACACGCCTCTGTTTCCACACGTCTCTAACAGACGAAACCAACCGACCGTTTACAGTTGTACTAATAGGCTCGGTCCACATATGGACACTTGTAATGGAGTGACTGACAGATGCGATTCACTGGGAGACCAGCGGATGCTGTTTATATACACACACCAACAGACAGGGCTCAAACACGTCTGATGCACACACACACACACACACAAACACACACACACACACCAACAGACAGGGCTCAAACACGTCTGATGCACACACACACACACACACATACACACACACCAACAGACAGGGCTCAAACACGTCTGATGCACACGCACACACACACACACACACACACACACAACACATACATACACACACCAACAGACAGGGCTCAAACACGTCTGATGTGCACACACACACACACACACACACACATAAACACTCACCAACAGACAGGACTCAAACACGTCTGATGCGGACACATGCACACACACACACACACACACACACATATGCACACACACACACGCACACACACACACACACATGCACACACACACACATGCACACACACACACACACACACACACACACACACACTGCTGGGAGATACGATAAGGCATGAGATTTGCCCGCACACTGAAAGGCCATGTTTTTCCACGCCCGTGCCTCTTTCTGATTGAAATGAAATACACTTAGAGACCACTGAACCTTACAGGAGTAACACCAAATAATCATACTGCAGTGGGCTCAGCTAGTCCTGCTCCCCACCACGTTTCTTTTCGCTGGAATAGCTCAATACGCCATTCTTCTGTGAAATCGATGGTCTTCAAATGCTCTATTCATGTCCTTATGTCATTGTGACTGAAGTGCAGTGCGTGTAATGCTCTTGCATGACAGGAGACTGGGCTGGGATTCAGTGACAAAGTGCGTCTGTCTCAAAGAGTGGTTTGGAAATGACAAATGAGAATTTGTTACACAACTGCACATTTATGGTTCACCAAAAGTATCATACAATAATAATTATTGCTATTATTATTTTCTAACAATCAGTTAGAGAATTAAACCAACATGATAGGGAATTAAACATATATGGTAGCCATCTTAGTGAGAGCTGCACATTATAACAGTAAAGGATGCAAACGAGGACAAAAACAGCCAAAGACATACCCTATTATACAACACCTGTTATATCATACAACACCATAGACCTACAGTGAATTTCAGTATAACTATACAGTGGGTAGTGTTATATAGTAGTATATGGAATATTCATATGTAGAATTTTCAGGAATGCTTTATTTTACATCCCGTTAATTACGTAATACTTACTAGGTAAGTACACAGCTACCTGTGTAATTATTAGGTATGTACTTTGATTTCAGTACTATGAAACAAAGTCAGTAAGTACCATATGTAAGTACTAAGAATGTTTTACATCCCGTTTCATAGTACTTAACTCTGAAATGAAAATAGTTACCTAACACTGTAAGTACCTGGTATTTACTCAGGAAGTACTATGTAATTAACGGGCTGTAAAATAAAGCGTTCACAAATTTTCCCAAATAACCCCAGCTGTGAGGGGTCCACTCAGGTGAGCAGCAGCCTAGCAACCCCATGACCCCCAAGAACCATGTGACCCTGCCGGTGCCTACTGATTGGCTAATTATCTGATTGCCCATCCCTTGACCTCTGACCCCATGTACTGCTTAAGCTCTGAATCAAATAGTCAGATAAATCTCCACCACACAGATATTTTTTTCACAGGTGCACAAACATTGCCATATTGCTTAGCACTTGAAGCTGGTGTGTTTTGGGGATGAAATGATTTTAAATCAGCCAGACTGAGTGAAGTAAATGGAAGGCTGTCTCATCAGAGCTTTTGGTCTGTGCCTTGTGTTTATCTGACTGAAACACCGCTAGAGGACCAGCTTTGGCTTTGCCCACGGACTCTGGTATTAGGGTGTGGGACTGGAGTGTGTCTGTCAGAGCTGATTATAGACCACTGGGGAGTGTGTGTGTGCATGTGAGACGATGTGTGTGTGTGTGTGTGTGTGTGTGTGAGAGAGAGAGAGAGAGAGAGAGACATACTGTGTGTTCATGTTGGTGTGAGGAGAATGTGTGTATGCGTGTGCAAATGTTTGCGTGAGAGAATGTGCATGTGCATGTATGTGTGAGAGAGACTTACTGTGCGTTTGTGCATTTGTGTCTGTGTGAGAAAGACAGAGAGATTTTTTGTGAGAATGTGTGTCTGTGTGTGAGAGTGTTTGTGTGAGAGAATGTGTGTCTGTGAGAGAGAGAGTATACGGATGAGTGTGTCTGTGTGAGTGTGTGTGTGTGAGAGCGAGTATACGGGTGAGTGTGTGTGTGTGAGAGTGAGTATATGGGTGAGTGTGTCTGAGAGAGTGAGTGTGTCTGTGAGAGTTAGTATACGAGTGAGTGTGTGTGTGTGAGTGTGTATCTGTGAGAGTGAGTATACGGGTCAGTGTGTCTGTGAGAGTGAGTATACGGGTGAGTGTGTGTGTGAGAGTGAGTATACGGGTGTGTGTGTCTGTGAGAGTGAGTATATGGGTGAGTGTGTCTGTGTGAGTGTGTGTGTGAGAGTGAGTATACGGGTCAGTGTGTCTGTGAGAGTGTGTATACGGGTGAGTGTGTGTGTGAGAGTGAGTATACGGTGAGTGTGTGTGTGATAGTGAGTATACGGGTGAGTGTGTCTGTGAGAGTGAGTATACGGTGAGTGTGTGTGTGATAGTGAGTATACGGGTGAGTGTGTGTGTCTGTGAGTGAGTATACGGGTGAGTGTGTCTGTGAGAGTGAGTATACGGTGAGTGTGTCTGTGATAGTGAGTATACAGGTGAGTGTGTCTGTGAGAGTGTGTATACGGGTGAGTGTGTGTGTGAGAGTGAGTATACGGGTGGGTGTGTCTGTGAGAGTGAGTATACGGGTGAGTGTGTCTGTGAGAGTGAGTATACGGGTGAGTGTGTGTGTGTGAGAGTGAGTATACGGGTGAGTGTGTGTGTGTGTGTGTGAGAGTGAGTATACGGTGAGTGTGTGAGTGTGAGTGAGTATACGAGTGAGTGTGTGTGTGAGAGTGAGTATACGGGTGAGTGTGTGTGAGAGTGTGTATACGGGTGAGTGTGTGTGTGTGAGAGTGAGTATACGGGTGAGTGTGTGAGTGTGAGTGTGTATACGGGTGAGTGTGTGAGTGTGAGTGTGTATACGGGTGAGTGTGTGAGTGTGAGTGTGTATACGGGTGAGTGAGTGTGTGTGTGTGTGTGAGAGAGTATACGGGTGAGTGAGTGTGTGTGTGTGTGAGAGTGTGTATACGGGTGAGTGAGTGTGTGAGAGTGTGTATACGGGTGAGTGTGTGTGTGAGAGTGTGTATACGGGTGAGTGAGTGTGTGTGTGAGAGTGAGTATGCGGGTGAGTGAGTGTGTGTGAGAGTGAGTATACGGGTGAGTGAGTGTGTGTGTGAGAGTGAGTATACGGGTGAGTGTGTGAGTGTGTGAGAGTGAGTATACGGTGAGTGTGTGAGTGTGAGTGAGTATACGAGTGAGTGTGTGTGTGAGAGTGAGTATACGGGTGAGTGTGTGTGAGAGTGTGTATACGGGTGAGTGTGTGTGTGTGAGAGTGAGTATACGGGTGAGTGTGTGAGTGTGAGTGTGTATACGGGTGAGTGTGTGTGTGTGAGAGAGTATACGGGTGAGTGAGTGTGTGTGTGTGTGAGAGTGTGTATACGGGTGAGTGAGTGTGTGAGAGTGTGTATACGGGTGAGTGTGTGTGTGAGAGTGTGTATACGGGTGAGTGAGTGTGTGTGTGAGAGTGAGTATGCGGGTGAGTGAGTGTGTGTGAGAGTGAGTATACGGGTGAGTGAGTGTGTGTGTGAGAGTGAGTATACGGGTGAGTGTGTGAGTGTGTGAGAGTGAGTATACGGGTGAGTGTGTGTGTGAGTGAGTATACGGGTGAGTGTGTGTGTGAGAGTGAGTATACGGGTGAGTGTGTGAGTGTGTGAGAGTGAGTATGCGGGTGAGTGTGTGTGTGAGGGTGAGTGTGTGTGTGTGTGAGAGTGAGTATACGGTGAGTGTGTGAGAGAGTATACGGGTGAGTGAGTGAGTGTGTGAGAGTGAGTATACGGTGAGTGTGTGTGTGTGAGAGTGAGTAGACGGTGAGTGTGTGAGTACACTGGGGATCTTTGACACAGAGAGTGACGGTGACGTCAGCGCGGCCTCGTAAGCGGCCTCAGCCCTGAACGGCTCATGTAGCAGGAGGCCGCGCCGCTGAAACCGCGCCAGCCAGCGCCTCAGATTAATGCCCATTGTCTCTGAAAATCTCAACAGATACAGTGAGCGGTGTTAGCAGCGCTAAACACGAGGCTGGGCTCTAAATCTCTCTCAGAGCGGGACAGGCGATAACGCGGGCGTGACTCCGCTTAGCCTCTGACTCCCCGGCGAGGGGCGGGGGGGGGGGGGGGGGGGGGCGCTGGGACTCCCAAGGTGACCTCACTCACTCTTAAGCGTGTGTGACTCCGTTCAGAGACCGTGACCCCGCTGACCCGCCGCGGCCCCTCGAAGCGCCTCTGATCCCGCCGCGACCGCTTTAATAAACCGAGGCCCCGCCCGGCCCTGGCGGAAACACAACCGCCCCGCTGAGAGACCGCGACCGCCCTGCGACCTCTCTATTAGACGGTGACCTCTCTGTGACCTCATTGTCACCCTCTGACCCCTCTCTGAACTCCGCGAGAGTAAGACCTCGGCCGCGGTGGTATCGACAGCCTGCATGTCAACTTTAGGTTTATGCCATCGTTTCACATTCGAATATAAACCGGGGCGAATAGAAACCGCGTTTGAATTTAGACAGTGTTTGCTTTATCAGCTGTACATTTTATCCGATATTTGAAATCCCTTGCGAGTTGAAATCAATAGGGATGCGTTCGATTTTCATCTGCATCAGGGACAGTTCACAATGAAAAGCATTTGTCACAGTTATGGGATGCAAGGCTGCCATGTGTAGTTCCCAGAATTCACTGCAGCGCCGGAGACCCGCTGCTGGGAAGCAGCAGATCTGGGGTAGACTGTGACCCAGTTGATATTCAGAAGTGGTTCCTTCTAAAATTGTAGCTCTTAAAATCTGATATTTTACGAATATTTATTTGGCTTTTGTCCACTTGTCACTGCTTGTCGCTACTCAAAATCTGACAGATGAGTCATGTACCCCCCCCCCCCCTCCCCCGCCTCCCTCCCACCCCACTTCACAGACATAATGAAAAGGTGCAATTATGGAAGATGTAACTAACGGCAACAGCGCCCAGTATAGTGTCATCCGCCGCTCTTTCTAAAAGGCACAATCGTTTCGATTACCGCAAAAGCGTACACGGGGCACAGAGCCACTGAAGCGGCACAACTTGGGAAATCAGGCAGGGAATTAAACGGAGGAGGCAAGAGGCCTCAGACACACACCCCCTCGCCCATTACAGGGAACGGAAAGCATCCTCTAAAAAATGCACATTTTAAACGTGAGTTCAGTCCCATCTTCCGTCCCGTCAGCCCGCGGTTACTTTCGGTCATGTGAGCCGAGCGCTGAGCGAATCATTCGCTCTCTTTCACATCCGCCTGACCCCCCCCCCCCCAACCCCCAACCCCCACACTCCGAAAACACTGGAGAGGAGACCGCTACTATATATCAGGATCCAAGTTCATTCTGGAGAAAACTGACTTTGCTCCCCCCCCCCCCCCACTTCCACATCTTTACTTCACTTCTGAATTAATTAATTACTCCAATTAAGTGATGAATGGGGCTGCTTAGGCTAATTACGGGATCAACTGGACGGATTTTCCCGGTCCCCACGGGTCCTGAGAATGCCTCAGAAAAGAGACTCTTCTTTCAGCCTGCTCCAAATCTCCAGCTCTTTCCTGGTGAAAAGGCCTTGGAAAAAACTCCCTCTGCATCCAATTAAGCCTTCTGCCCACCGCCCGCCTTTCCTGCCCAAAAAATAACCAGGGAGACCTCGGACCTGGTGAAATACCCCCATCAGCCCTGGTGGGTATTTCTTGGGGCCATTTGGGTATTTCTGTTATCCAAATTTCCCTTTTGTCCAGAAAATTACCTGGAATTCAGACAGTGACTGAAGTAAGTGGATGGTAAAACAGGAAAAAGGCAGATGTGTCCTCATATAGAATCCACCTAGAGAGGAGCTCCACCAATCACTGGGTGTGTTCATAGCACACCTCCAATGCCTAGGTTTATGCAGGTTTAACTCCAGTCCAGGAGGGCTGGTGTGTATGCAGGTTTAGCTCCAGTCCTGGAGGGCCAGTGTGTATGCAGGTTTAACTCCAGTCCTGGAGGGCCAGTGTGTATGCAGGATTTTGCTGCCAACAGTTACACTGGCTCCATCAGCTAATTAGCCATATGCACCATGACCGATTCATTCGTAAATTAAACCACGATAAAATGCTAAACGACGAGATTATTTATCAGCAGCTGTTTACATCATGGAATGTGGCTAAAAATGACAGATCATGTAAACAATCGGGTTAATTCAATAATTTATTATTAAATAAAAGAGCAGAAGTTCATCTGAAATCCAGAAACCGATACAGCCCTCCTTGCCCATCCTTGATCGAGACTATACTGCCTAGATATTATTATTATTATTATTATTATTATTATTATTATTATAAGGTATAGTATCTGGAACGTATCCTCCAATCGCTGTCGGTGTGGTTATGAACATACTCATGATTGGTGGAGCTACTCTTTGCCTTCTATGCATACAATGACAACAGGCCTATCAAATCCCTTTCTTTAATATTCCAGCAGTCATGTAGGGAAAAATAAGGCCTTCAGTTTCCAATAGGGAGTGTACAATCACCGATCTCCAGTCAAGCTCTACCCCATACCCTCCCACCTGTAGCACTGGCCATTTAGAGAAGCTCTGCTTTCATACAGCATCCCTGTACTGCTGCATGTTCAAATCGGCTACTGTGCATATTCTCCTATAAACATGAATCATAATCCTTTCATTTCATTTATTATTTTAATCTTGTGCAATGCAGTTTAACTACATTTCCCATGTGACAGGCGGAAGCGTTCGTTTAGTTCAGAATCCAACGATTAATTGCAGCTTTCATCGTGTACGTAACTGTAGCGGCATCTGTGCTTTAGTTTTTTTGTTTTCACAAACCACATAATCGCTTATGCAAGACAATTCCCTCCGAGAGTAAAAAAAATAACTCCAGTTAATTGTTATATTATTGTAATTAATTCTAGTCCCTTTAACTTATATGAGTCCATCAGGAATAATAAGGTCGTAAATACGCTCTGCCGGCTGGATCAGTGTTGATTTAACACTGTGTTGCTGTTCTCTCCGACACCCTGCCGTCATCCCCCCCCGGCTGAGCCCCCCGTTACCGGAGGAAGGGCTGCAGTGTCACTTCGGCGCGGTTAAATTCATCACCTTTATTACGCAGGGCGAGCGGCACTGCACGGCTGGCTGCGCTAACTGCAGGGAGAGAGCATTCCTCAGCGCTAACAGCCCATCCGTCTGCGCATCGCCCGCGCCCATTCTGTCTGCTCCAGGCCACTGCGCAGACCACATCACTCACAGGCCACATCACTCACAGGACACATCACTCACAGGCCACATCACTCACAGGCCACATCACTCACAGACCACATCACTCACAGGCCACATCACTCACAGACCACATCACTCACAGGCCACATCACTCACAGACCACATCACTCACAGACCACATCACTCAGACCACATCACTCACAGACCACATCACTCACAGACCACATCACTCACAGGCCACTGCGCAGACCACATCACTCACAGACCACATCACTCACAGGCCACATCACTCACAGACCACATCACTCACAGGCCACATCACTCACAGGCCACATCACTCACAGGCCACTTCACTCACAGACCACATCACTCACAGACCACATCACTCACAGGCCACATCACTCACAGACCACATCACTCAGACCACATCACTCACAGGCCACATCACTCACAGGCCACATCACTCACAGACCACATCACTCACAGGCCACATCACTCACAGGCCACATCACTCACAGACCACATCACTCACAGACCACATCACTCAGACCACATCACTCACAGGCCACATCACTCACAGACCACATCACTCAGACCACATCACTCACAGACCACATCACTCACAGACCACATCACTCACAGGCCACATCACTCACAGGCCACATCACTCACAGGACACATCACTCACAGGCCACATCACTCACAGACCACATCACTCACAGACCACATCTCACAGACCACATCACTCACAGACCACATCACTCACAGACCACATCACTCACAGGACACATCACTCACAGGACACATCACTCACAGACTACATCACTCACAGGCCACATCACTCACAGGACACATCACTCACAGGACACATCACTCACAGGCCACATCACTCACAGACCACATCACTCACAGGCCACTGCGCAGACCACATCACTCACAGGCCACATCACTCACAGGCCACATCACTCACAGGCCACATCACTCACAGGCCACATCACTCACAGACCACATCACTCACAGACCACATCACTCACAGGCCACATCACTCACAGACCACATCACTCACAGACCGTATCACTCACAGACCACATCACTCACAGGCCACATCACTCACAGGGCACATCACTCACAGGGCACTGCGCAGACCACATCACTCACAGGGCACATCACTCACAGGCCACATCACTCACAGGGCACATCACTCACAGGGCACTGCGCAGACCACATCACTCACAGGCCACATCACTCACAGGGCACATCACTCACAGACCACATCACTCACAGACCGCATCACTCACAGGGCACTGCGCAGACCACATCACTCACAGGGCACTGTGTAGACCACATCACTCACAGGGCACTTTGTAGACCACATCACTCACAGACCACATCACTCACAGGGCACATCACTCACAGACCACATCACTCACAGACCACATCACTCACAGGGCACTGCATAGACCTTATCAATCACAGGCACTGTGTAGACCACACACCCACACACCCATGCACACACGCACTCTGGCGCGCACATATACACAGACGCACTCACTCAGTCACTCACTCCGTTATGAGACCACAGGAGAGTCGGTGCGGAGAGTCTGCTCCTCCCCGGTGCGGCTCCAGTCTCCGCTGGTGAAGCCGCCATCACGGCTGCTCCTTTATTTACGTCTCACCGGCAGGGCTCCGGAGGCCCGGCACGCCTGATAACCGGCAGCAGGAGAAAACAGCGCCTTGAAGCTTCGCGTATGATCAATGTTGCGCCCCAGCGCAAGCTGTTGACTTTTTTCTTTTTTTTTTCTTTCTCCGCCGTAGGTGAAATAACGCTGAGGTCCGCAAAAAATAAAAATAAAAACGTGAGCGATTCGGCGGCTGGCGAGCGGGCTCTGACGTGCGGGGTCCGTCTGTCGCCTGGGCGGGCGTGCGGGGTCCGTCTGTCGCCTGGGCGGGCGTGGGGGGGTGTCTGGAGCTCGGGGTGAGGCCCACAGACCGGGCGAACTCGACGTCTGCTGCGTGTCTTTGCGTGCCGTCGCGCTGGTGAATATACGTTATCGTCGCCGCTAACTGGGACCCGAGGCCGGGAATATAATCACTGTTTCATTCCTTTAGGTTGAGTAGGCCCGTGTGCAGAATTCACACTGATTTAATTCAGTGCTGGTTCTAAGGTCTTTTTCAACATCAAATCAACGGCCAGGTCAGAAACCCAAGAACCCAGGTTGGCTCAGTTAACTCTAATAGCCTACTAAATTGGCCTGTTAAGTGCTGAGTAACAGTGTAAACACTAGCACTCTCCACAGCTGTGAGGAACCAGGGCGAGAAGCCCTGCTTTAAACCGAGCTGTCTCACGGACACACTCGCACTGTTCGGCTTGCATCGTACGCAGAGCTAGTGTGTGTGCTCAGCCTATTCGCCCACTCCCGTTTCATCTCTGACTTTAAAGCCGATCTGACTGCCGTTGTGTCCGCCTAATTAAATTAGCTTTGACGTTTCAGTGTGCTCTAATAAGGTTTTGTATGCGGTTGGATGTCTTAAAGTGAATGTGCTTTATAAAGACAGGAGAAGCACACCTTGGATAGGTGAGCAGATTGCTCGTATTATGGTGCGGTTTTCAGCGCAGGTGATGAGAGCTTTTTCTGGAGCGACCGCAGAACACCTTCGCTGCCTAAAGCTAAAACTCCCTGCTTTCAAACGCACACTTCATCTCACACACTCGCTATTCCTGTTCTGCGTATAACGGCTCGCTTACACATGGCAACGTACATCGTCTATAATCTACCCGCTGTACTGGCTTCTGCTGACAGCCCAACCCTGAACAAAAACCCCCCGGAACAGCCCAGGTCCTGCAATTACACACGGTCACGTCAAATGTAAATATCATGTTTTCAGTAATGCAGAGAGAGAGCGAGAGAGAGCATGAGACACACGTGTGGGCATATACCCCACCACACACACATGCATAATAAAGACCATCTATATGCCAGGAAGGTGCCTAATATATCCTTATTACTGTTCGCACTTCTGTTCAGCATATGCCTTAGTAACATAACTGAACTGCACTTCAGAGAGAGAGAGCATAAAACACATATACACATATACGGCATATACCCCACCACCACACACACACACACCTACGCATACACACGCACACAAAATAAAGACCATCTATACTGTATGTCATGTAGGTGTATAATATATCATTATTACTGTTCACGTATGTTCAGCATATGCTGAACTGTAAAGGAGAGAGCAGGGTTAACAGTAATAGCCTACAGTTCAGAGGCCTACGGTAATGGCGTGGATGCTAGAGTCAGCACTAATGACGGGCAGCTTGCTTTTAAACTTCTCGTGGAGCGGAGGCTGAATTGGTTAACTCGAACACGGGTATAACATTAGTCTCTGCTCTCGCAGCTCCGAGACGCACACACGATTTGTCAATGTGCGCTGTAGTCTTTTGTACATTTCACTTCAAATCGTCCCAATTATGATTGCGATATTTTGGGTAGTCGGTAGTGATTACAAGGGACAGTAGCAAATCAGATGCAGGCCACTGTTTAATAGTGTAAAAGGTGGAGCGTGATGACGTCTAGGGTTGGGCCTAAAACTAAAGCTGCTACCATGTGCCCGGGCTGACGGGCATTCCCAGCTAGTGAAGTGGAAAAGGATTACGGACAAGGAGGAGAAATATACCCCACTACTTACCCCCACTCTAACAGTCTGTCTCTGTCTCACACACACACACACACATACACACACACATACACAGCTTGTACACACATACCTCCCCCTACCCATGTGCAAACAATGTATACACACACAACACAATGCATGCACCCAGATGAACAGGAACGCGCACACACACACACACACACACACACACAGCTCCTACACACATACCTTCCCCCCCACGTAAGTGCAAACGGTGTATACACACACAACACAACACACACAATGCATGCACCCATATGAACACACACGCACGCGGGCACACGCACGCACGCACGCACGCACACACACGGTTCACGGAGAGCTGCGGTGAATAGCTCAGTGCGCAGCGGCCAGCTGTAATGTCACTTCTGTGCTCTGTGTTGTGTGTGAGAGGCGAGAGCGCTGCATTCAGCAGACAAAGCACTGGAAGTGAAAGTGATGTCTCAACAGTCCTCTGCGATCTGGACAAAGAGGAATGTCCCAGACACTCAACGTGCCTCCTACTGCACTCTAACAACCAGAATAACCATTACAGAACAAGCACGGGAGTCATGCTTCAGTTACATATGTACGTATATATAGGCGTTAATTCAGTCGCAGGCCCACACATACACACACACACGTGTATACACACACATGCATCACACACGCACTCACACGCACATAAACTATCTATTTGTATCTCTCTCACGCACTTTCTGCCACACATAGACAAACGCAAACGCACATATAACCCTTGAAAAAATATAGAAAATACAAAAACCCAACTCTAGCCCCGGACATGATTGGTGCATCAGCTACTTTGCTAACCAAGGTGACCTGCGATGACTGAGATCCTCTGCATTTTCATTCACCCTCTTTTGCTTAACTAGTTCCCTTTTAGTATTCCAGTCACTTCTGTTCGGCACAGAAACCGGGCAACCACCGTACAAAGGAGAAGTGAAACCGACAAGTTCTGTCAAGACATTTTTCGCGCCGGTCTCGTCTGCGAGCTAAAACATCGTAGAAGCTTCACCAGATACCTGTTTTTCAACGGTTTACAAGCTCCGGCTGCTGAACAATGTGAGCTTTATGAACTTTTGGGACAGCCTCATCACTTTCCCCCCCATGTAAACATGGGCCTAAACACCAGGGCCAACACCACAGGAAACAAGGACATGAACAGCAAGGCTGTTGTGTGATAGGCCAATGCATCATGTGCTAAATTCTAGGTAATGCTGACGTTGGTGTTTAGCAAACCAGCTCTGGCAGCACAATTTCCCTATATGTGTGTGTCTGTGTGTGTGAGTCGGGGCTTGTCTCTTTCCATGTGAGCGTGTATGTGTGCATGCTTAATGCGACTGCGTCTGTGTGTGGAATTTACAGCACATGCGTGTGCGTAGGCATGCGCGTGTACACGTGAGGGCGCTTGAACATTCATGATCTTGAGTCGGGTTGTCCTTGCATCTGCGTGTGTGCGCTTGGGTGTGTGTGTATGTCTGCATGGCCGCATGAGTGTGTGTGGGTCTGCATGCGCGGGTGCATGTACCTGTGTGCATGTATCCGTATACGTATATGTGTCTGTGTGTGTGTGTGAGTGCTTGCGTGCATGCATACTTGTCTGTGTGTGTGTGTGTGTGTGTGTGCGCATGTGAGCGTGTGTGTGCGTGCGTGCATGCATACGTGTCTGTGTGTGTTAATGCGAGTGTGTGTTAATGCGAGTGTGTGTGTGCATGTGAGTGTGTGTGTGTGTACATGTGAGTGAGTGTGTGTGTGAATGCGAATGCGAGTGTGTGTGCGCGTGCATGTATGAAGGGGGTGCAGAGCCTCTCTTACACACAGCTGTGTGTGCCATCCGGGCCTCTCACACACTAGGAATTTCATCACAGATGATTCATTCTGCACTGACAAAAAAAGTACCTCGTGAGCGAGTGTGTCCGCGATTAGCCACAGCGGCCAACGCTACTGTGCCAAAGCGTACACAGTCAC
The DNA here is from genome assembly GCF_963514075.1 of Conger conger. Lineage (NCBI taxonomy): Eukaryota > Metazoa > Chordata > Actinopteri > Anguilliformes > Congridae > Conger > Conger conger. The sequence goes on along the minus strand of NC_083777.1, from coordinate 22,022,328 downwards.
TCACATGTTGCATCCAAGCAAGGTCAATCCCAACGGACAGAAATGATTTCACACTGCAAACAACAGTACATGAACAGGTATATTTTTGTCAAAAAATTACATCAAACTACAATACATTACATTACAGCGTCAACAACAAAAGAAATTGCGCGCAGCTGAAATAGCTTTAAAAAGTGCTTTAAAAAGCAATATCCAACTTTAAAACGGGGCTACTCTGGAATGATTTTGTAGTGAATCAAAGGGCGGGGGAACACAATGTATATCCTTTTTCCAAACTCCCAAGTGTCTCCAAGCGTCCTTTTTCAAGACTGTCCAACCAAATCCTCCGCTCCTCATTCACAAAGCAATAGCAGGAACACGCCGGAGGTGGGGCCGTGTGGGCGAGGAGGGGGCTCTATCCGCTGGGTTTATTGTAATGACCAGCCGATAAAACCCCTCCTGCGCTCCCCTTCAGTGACTACCGCTACTCTTCGCCCGTTTCCCCTCTCCAAATACCCCGCTGCTACCCTTCGCTTAAGGTTGCTCCTTAAAAAAAACCTTTCACGAAGACACACACTTGTTTTGCCCGAGGCTAGGATGAGGGGAAAAAAAGGTTTCTATAATGTTCAAAAGTTCCCAACTTCACTCATTCGCTAGAACTGTTGGGGGTGCCATGGTGACGGGGTCTCGCTTAGCAGCAGCACGTGAAGGGCGCGCAGTGGGGTTAATCAGACCGAAGCCTATAAATTCCTCAGCGAATCAGAATCGCAATAAAACATCTACTCGCTGTCACAGAACAAAAGACAATGTTTACGCCAGTGTTAGTTGCCCTATTATAGTGGCCGTTTTTACAAAGTTAGCGACTGTAAAGTGGAATTTAAAGTGCCGCCGAGGGCGATTCTTGGTTCTTCTGCACCGGAATCAGCCGTTGAACCGATGAGAGCCCCCTGGCGCTCGATCGGGCTTCACCCACACAAGTTTATCAGTTCGGCGTAAAACACGAGTTATTTTCCAATCAACTTTTGACGCCGTTTACCCACATGCATTCAGCTCACGTCCTGCCACTGATAGGAGGGGTCGAACGAGTATTGTTTATTTAGCCTAGTTAAATATTATTTATTTAAATAGGCCTATGTATTATTTTGTTTTGTCTTTAAAAGAGTAACATGTATTTCTTATTGTATTGTATTGCCTGATTTATGAAACAAAAATATACCAAACAACAAAAATAAGTAGAACTACCCTAGCAACTAAAAGAAGGCCAAGCACAGTTATAATAGCAAGTTTATTTTTAGTTGCTTTGGGAAGTATGTACTCCCCGGAATAATACTAATTTTACCAGTTTTATACTAATGAGATATTTCACTCAGTTAAGTACCTTTGGTGCAGTGTCTTAATGCGCTATGGGCATTCAGACGAACGTTGCACACCTGCTTCACACTGCTTTAGACCTGCCATTTGAATCCCAGGCTTTATAGTCACTGTACGACTGCACATTACAGGTAATTGGTATTTTGGAATTTAAATATCGTGATAGATATATTTTTAGTTTTGTCAATTAGATTTTTTGTTAATATAATAATAACAAAGTCAAAAGATAAGGAAAACAATAGGATGTGAATGAATATATTTCACAATTGTGCACATAGATGAAGGGCGTAGTGGACGCTTGCACAATGTAGTTAGTGTATATTAGCGCATACAAAAGTCTCAATGTAACAGTGTTTTTGGCATGTCACAGTTTGTGATTAAATGGACTGGGAATTTTTTTTGTTTGTTGATGAATACGTTCAACCGTGTGGCGAATTTAGAGGCTGCCACTACGTAGACAACAGAAAATATATATGTAGCTCCAAGCGTAGGGTTTTAGGAAATGTCTGGTACTTAGCAGCACCATACACCTGCAATTTGTTTTATGCAAGCGCCAGATTACGGGATTGCAGCATTTCCCGTCTTTGTAGTGTAGGCTATTCGCAATTTCAAAGTAGACTGCAGCCAGAGCTCCGGCTGGTGCCAAATCAAATTCAATAAATACAATAATAATTATAATAAGATAAACAAAATGAAAAGATAAAGATCGGCAAACCTGTTCGTGATTTCTCTGTCGGGATCGTATGACATATAGGCTACTCGCGCTTCCCCCCCGCCCTCCCCCATCACAATATAACAGACCGTATATTTAATTTGCACGCATCGATCTGGATTTGGATACCTTCGTCCAGCAGTCGCTCGAGGTGGTTGAAAATCCCGCAGAAGTTGGGCAGACTGCTCATCAGTTTCTTGTCGTTCATGAGCTGCATAAGATAGTCTGGGGTCGGCTTCGGCTTCTCCTTCGTTTCCATTTCCCCAACCATATTCCAAAAAACAAACCCCAGGCACCCCTGACAAAAACTGAGAAGCAAAAACACTAAAACGTATGAATAAATACGATATAAAAAAGGAGGCTAGCACAAGAGGCGGGCGATGTGTCTCTTCCAACCTCAGTCCTGTCCCCTCTAGCTAGCTAACGCAGCGAGCCCTTCTGCCTCTCGGTGCTGCGATCACTTTCTTTATGCACAGCGATGCAATTGTGTTCCTTCCCCTCTCACTTGCTGCAAAGGAAGATGCAAAAAAAATTAAATAAAATAAAGAAAAAATAAAACGGGAAAAGAGGGTCAGAGGTAGTTTCTTCTTTTGAACGATGCCCTTATAATTCCACAAGTTGCTCAGAATGAAGAATAAACTCCCGCGTGCCCACTGTTCTTGAATCTTTAAAATTTTCAGTAAATCTGTCCTGTCCTTCTCCTTTACGAATGTCTTAAGGCCGTTTCAATGTCCCTTTCCCCCCAAAGTTCCCAAGAGCTTGCGGTGTGTGTTATCTGTGTCTGTGTACTGAAAATGTCTCTCTCTCCTGTCTCTCGCTCTCAATAACGGAGCTTTTCAATGAAGCTGGCGTTTCGGTCTCCGACAACTGTCTCGCTCTGCTTCGCCTGGGCTCGCGGCCCGTCACATGATCAGACTGCACAGCAGAGTCCTTCCAGTCCAGAGCGTGCGCGCTGCTGTGCCGAGTGTGGGAGGGACACACGGGCGCGTACAAACACACAAAAAAACACAGTCTCTCTCTCTCTCTCTCTCTCTCTCTCTCTCTCTCTCTCTCTCTCTCTCTCAGCGAACAAGGTAAAGTCAGGGCAACAACTGCATTGGTGACAAAGAGGGGGGATAAGGGCCTGGTGTAGGGCTAGCGGGGAAGTGTCAGACACTGGCCTCATTTGCAGGTGCACATATAAGTTGCCATGCATGTCTGTAAGCTGGTGAGCTCAGGAGGCTGTCTCACATTCTCCGCTCACATTCCAGAAATCTGGGCTGATATAAACTGCGTGTGTGTCTGTTTGTAGTGCATGGTGACAAGCGCATGAATGAAAACAAGTGTTCGCGCTTTCCAGATATTATCATTTTACAGCATAAGGCTCACTTTAAAAAAAATACACACACTTGCCAAACTGCGGAGTCCACTTGGTTCCCATGTCGTCTACACCGAGAGTGCTTCCAGGAGCATCAGTTCCGTTTCTCCTCCCACCACTTGGCCACCGCTCTGCCTGCGCCTCTCCATCGCCTCTCTCCACGTGCTCTCTCCTTCCCACGGATCCCCGCTCCCCAGGACGGGACCGCAGGGCCAAACCAGGTCAATCCCCCAAACCACGGCGGCCAGTGTGCATGTTAAACAGGTGCGGCCATTTTGTGCCTGGGACGTGACTCTTTGTTTCCGTCTCTTCATTATTAAGGTCTGTTGTAATTGAAAAGGGGACAGGGCTCATTCCGTTACTGCCGTGCCGTAACGGTATAATCGCGGAGATGCTGTCTGGCCTGCCGGGAGAGCATGCCTGGGTCAGGTCCACTATTAAACTATTTAGAGCTGAAGAATAGCTGCTCGTTTGCCAGTGTGAGTGACACATACGGCTTAAGAGGATGGGTTACCCAAGTTAAGCAAAGTTCACCCCTCGTCCTTTACTCGGAAATGCCTTCCAGGGAATGATGCCATCCTACCAAATGTGATATTTTCATACACACACACACACACACACACATGCACGCACACACGTACACATGCACACTATCCACTTGGGTGCATGCCTGTATTGTTTTGTCATTTTTATTTTTTATTTTTTTTAAAAATAAACAAATAGATATGACATTATTGTGTGAGTAAATTCACAGGTCGATATGCAGAACTATACTTCTCTGGTAACAAGTGATAGAAAGTTTTTGGCAAAGAATTTCAAGATGGGGTTAAGCGTGCCACAACTTTGCTGAATAATGCTGAATAATAATAGGCTCAAACATAGAATTACAGCATTATCATTTTGATAACTCCAGCATTCAGTACTATTTTACCAGTGCAACTTTGGTAATGCATTTTTAATGCAATCTACAGTATAGCAGTCTGTGAAAACACGGTCGAATGCGAGTACAACTGAAAATAAACTGTTTCTTTTTGTTTTATTGATATAACTGATCGTTTCAAGATTTCATTTTGAGCAAATGAGCCAGTGCTTTTCCAAAGCTTTCGGTGGCCATGTTGTTTCTGCAGTGCGGGATTACGGGGCTTGTTAGGGAGCGTTCCGACAGGTTCTTTGATGGAAACAGATCCGCTCGCCCTTGCGGGAACTCGGTCATCGTAGAGTTCCTCTCTCCTAAGCTAAGACGGCTTCCCGACACCCGGCCTTTTATAACCGTCATTGCCCAAAGCTCTCGTCTGTGAACCCAGCCTCCCTGGAGTCCAGCGCAGGATGTGGAATTGATTCCCATGGGTGATGTCACTTTCTGTGACTGCAATGCCGATGGAGTCTTTTCACAGCTACGCCCCCCTCCCTCCCACCGTATCATTTGGACAACTGCTCATTTTAAAACTCCGGCACACTGAATCTGTCAGTGTTAATTCCTACTCCAACGGTGTTGATTTAACACTGGGCAGTGTGCAGTGTGGACATGCACACACTAAAAATCATATTAATAGACGTTTATAAATTATACTAAACTAATTTAATTTGGCTAAATTGTTTAGCTTACATTCTCTGTAAACTAAACAATGAACACAACTTATTTTATGTCGACACAGACATCCTTGCTCTTTTCGTGAAGAACGCCATCCCTTAAGCGTTTTCAACATGACAGGCGAGCGAGGGTAAAAGGGCATGGTGGACTGTTACTCTGGGGGACTTGAGAACACGGATGTCAATTTTGTCATTTCTAAAATGGACGTTCGCTCTCCACAGAAAGGAGCCCAAATGTCAATAATATCCCCTTTTAAAGAACAGCAAAGTGTGATTGACTAAATGTCAGAACATATCAGGACGAATCACACCATTACACTCGGAAGAAAACAAGACATTTATCTCAATACCCCCGCTTCCCCACAGGGCTACTAAACAAGTGAAGATAAAGTCTTCTTTTAAAAAAGCCTGTGATGGCTTGTATTAGATGTGAAATTTTTACTTAGCACTCGGAGCTGGAAGAAGTGTTTTAACGTTTGTTACAGGTGTTCTACAAAACCTATATTTTGAACGAGAAAACATGAAACATGAACAGCGCAATGGTGTTTGTTTCTACGATTTTTGGGTCAAAATGAGTGTGATATGGTTCTTTTTTTTATTTGTTTTCTTACTTACCACGCACGGTGCATTATTTTGAGCTGAAAGGCATTTGCAAAATGTACTGTGTCCAGTATGTGTCTGGAATACCGATACTTCATATCTAATCCAAATACAAAACAAAAATCAATTTCCATCAAATCTCAGTCTGTTTCTGGAGTGCTTTATTTGATTTGTTGACATTGTGAAGCCTATAAAACAATATCCCATCATTATAACCAGAAGAATGCACATCCTTCAGTGTGAAATTAATGGCAATATGGACAGTGCGCCATACAGTTTGGTGAGGTTTTTAATTAACGTTTAGAATGCAACAGTGAAAGCCCTGGTTATGTGTATGCAATCACAAATGCATCCGGCCAAATACTAGAACGGATTGTTTTACATTTGCAGTTGGTTTTGTTATTCATTTTTTATTATGCAAAGCCCGATTTAAAAAAACTCAAGCTCGCCGTGGATATTTTGAAAACAATCACACTCATTCTGTTTGATGTCATTTTCCCATCTTTTCTGTTAAAGCCAGAGGGGGGGGTGAGGGGGGGGGGTGTGAAAGAATGTGCCGAACAGGCTGGACTCTGACAGGAGGAGAAATAAATGACCTGGGAGAACAGGAAGGGTTTGTCTCCAGCGTTTCCACCATCTTTTTATCCCTTTGTGAGGGCGGGGGCATTCTCATGCAGATGCACTGGGACTGGGCCCCGGCCCGGCCAGACCCTGGGTGGGGGGGCTGTGTATTTATGAGCCTGCCCCTGTTCAAAGTGGAGGAATTACCTTAATGAATGCATGCCTGCACACATGGACTCCGCAACCGGGCAAAGAAAGCACCCCACCTCTCTCTCTCTCTCTCTCTCTCTCTCTCTCTTTCTCTCTGCCCCTATCTGTACCTCCTTATTTCTCTCTCTCCCTTTTCTGTCTCCATACATCTCTCTCTTTCTGCCCTATCTCCATCTCTTTATCCATCTTCCGTTCCTTTCTCCATCCATCTCTCTCTCTTCCCCCCCCCCCCCCCTCTCACTGTTCCTCTCAATTCAATTCAATTCACTTCAGTTCGGCTCGGTGATGCTTCATTGGCAGGGCAACCAGAGCCTCACTGCCAAAGAATATACAAAAACATATACCATATGTTAAATCTCTCCTCTCCCTCCCTCTCTCTCTCCCTCCCTCCCTCTCTCTCTCTTCCTCCCTCCCTCCCTCCCTCTCTTTGACTCTTTAAGACCCTGTCACAGAGATGGCATGCTGACCCATGTGTGCCTGAACCCAAAAATAAAAACAGCCTATAAACTTATGAAACCAGATCTGAGAGAGCAGGATTCAGAATTGAAGGGCTTTTGGAGGGGGGAGTGGGGGGGAGAGGGGGGGGTCATGCCCTCACCACGGCAACAGACCCTGAAGGACAGAACTTCAGCCTGATGCTGCTGCAGAACAAACACAAATTACAGCCGGCCTGTAACTCATCAATGGGGGGGGGGGGGGGGAAAGAGAGACCCCTTTTCATTTTATATTCGTTTTAAAGAGGCAATAAGGTGCAAGCTGTAAGCATTACGGCGTAATTAAATGAGCAAACAGGAATTACAACTTTTAAATCCCATTTAAATACCGTTTAAGAAATTAGCGACTATGAATTCAGCACGGGCTGCGTTGCAGATTTATTAGCGCAAAATACGGGGCATTACAGACTGACACACGATTTGATGAAAGTAAATTAAATTAAAGGACTAATTCCAGTCCGTTCTTTTGTGAGTCGTCTCGCGCTGACGAATGGATGAAACAAATCTACCCACTACCCAGCAGCTCCGCAATCTCGTCCGTGGCCGACGCCTGTGTGCGAGTTTGAGGAATTTGCCAAAGGAAAACTCATTTAGCATGGATGGTGAGCGCTAGCGCGGCCTTGCCTTCCGCGCGGTTGAGCAGTGGGAGCCGAGGCCCTGTGAAAGCAGAGCTCTCTGCGCGGCGGCGTTGAACTGGACCGCGTTCGCGGTCACCGTGCCCTCTCCGAAACGGCTTCTCTTCTTTTTTTTTTCGGTGCGGTAACCAGGCCTCTTTGTATCAGGAATCTGTTGGGTGCTAATTTGACGCGCTGTTGAGATGAAAGCGGGACTCATGTTAGTTTCGGCATCAGGGGATCGGAATGCAGGCTATTTAACGGCGGAGTCAGACAATCCGCCCGGGCGAGAGCGGCCCCCGCCCCGCCGGATCCGCTAAATAAATAGAGAAGTAATTAACAGTGCGCTGAGGGGATGAGCCGCTTTTCATTACCGCTCCTGAGCACGGCGCGAGAGAGAGGGAGGGAGGGAGGGAGGGAGAGGCTCACCTCGTGTTTTTCATTCCTCTATCAGAGGACCGAGGGAAGATGTCGGCCTGGTGGCTCGGCTTCCCTCCTGCTCGTTACCCAGCTCGTTTCTCATTGGCTGGTCTCCCTGCGCCCCCCGCGCGTTAGTGTCACGTGACTCAGCCTCACCTTCGCGTGGCGGCGCGGCGGCTCCGTTAACCTGTGTGCGTCGAGCCCACCCCCTCGGGTTATTAAAGTTCAGGCGGGTCCACTGACTCTGGGATCAGCTGTTCTGGCCTGAGCTGCCGTCGGGGGGGGGGGTACTCGGCGATCGTTTGCTCCGGACTGGGCTCCGCCGGGGCTGAACTACACGCCCGCGTTCCTAATGGCGTAATGAGATTTGTAAGAATTATGAAACAATCGAGCCACTGTTCCCCGCGCTAGTAGTAAGCAGAGCACTGAGCCACAGATAAAACAAGCGGGTCATATGTCTTTGGCTGTTCAGTGTTGTTTGTCACAGTTGCGATGTGTTTCGACAGGGTCAGGGATGGAATTGAGGACCTACGGGCCCCGTCCCGGGATTCCGTCAGAAACAACCGCTCTCCTAACGGGGGGAAAGCATCATCAAAAATAAATCCCAGATTAATTTGACACTTAATTACTGTGAAATTTCAAATGAAGTTCGCTCGGTGGTTTTGAACGACTCCGGAGTTCATATTGTTGCGCTGCGTTGATAAATAGTCGAGCGCTAGGTCTATCTCTGCATCGCAAAAAGGGATCGTCAGACCCTTTTGTTCACAATGCACTGCTCATGCAAGACAAAATGGCTTCTGTGCAGCAAGCATGCAGGCATTCTATACTGCTTCAGTTGTACATTGTTCTGGGTTTCTGCTGACATCATAGACACTCTCAGTGTCACACTGGCTATGCTCGTTTACTTCCGTGGATCCTAACCATCGTTACGTTTTGGTTCAGTCGTCTACTGTAAGTCTACGTGATTTGTTTTCTGCTGAAAACCGACAATGGCATAATATGATTTGACCTGTTATGTTTTATGTAGACATGGATAACATAACTTCAAAGGGAATGTACATTGCAGAAGATACAAGCCTTCAGTTCAATTCAGTTTAATAATGTATTTATCCTGCGGGGTGCTTCAGTTGGATAAAGCATGCATAAAAGCTATATGATTAATTCAACGAATACCTGCACATTAATATCACACAGAGTACATATAGCACATGAAAACTCGAGTGACATGTTCTGTGTCATATGGTCTCCATGGTAAGAGATTAAAAGCCAAAGGAGAGGCTGATGGGGATATAAAACACGCGTAAAAAAAGACATTCAATAGAATTAAAAAAACATTTATTTTAAAACGCGCAATTAAAAAATGTGAAAGAGGGGAAGGAAATGAGGAGGGTCTGGATAAAAGCGGCTTTTCATGGCCTGTATTTTCCATTACGCTTTAATGGAAGCAGACAATAAACAAAATAGGAGACGGGAGCCAATAAAGTGAGAATAAGAAAAGGAGGCAAGCTTTTGAAAGGGCTGGGTGCAGTATATCAGTCACAGAAAGCACTCAGACGGATGAGGACGGAATGTATCAGAGCTGTGCTACACAGAGTAATCAGACAGATGGGGACAGAATGTATCAGAGCTGTGCTACACAGAGTAATCAGACAGATGGGGACGGAATGTATCAGAGCTGTGCTATGCAGAGTACTCAGACTGATGAGGACAGAATGTATCAGAGCTGTGCTACACAGAGTACTCAGACAGATGGGGACAGAATGTATCAGAGCTGTGCTATGCAGAAAGCACTCGGACAGATGAGGACGGAATGTATCAGAGCTGTGCTCCACAGAGCCTCAAACAGATGAGGACGGAATGTATCAGAGCTGTGCTGTACAGAGCAGAGCAGGGGCAGGGCCTGCTCTGTGTGTGTGTGTGTGTGTTCGTGTGTGTGTGTGTGTGTGTGTGTGGAACTCAGAGACTGCTCCTGTTTCCAGGAGTGGGAGAGTGAGCAGGGATGCAGCCTAGCCCAGGGTAGGAGAGAGATCTCCCCTCCACACCTGTCACTGGGAGAGGAGGCAGTTTCCATACACCTCCAGAGATCAGCCACGGTGAAGCTCTGGCACTGATGTTGAGTGCCTCTGGGTGTGTGTGTGTGTGTGTGTGTGTGTGTGTGTGTGGGTGTGTGTGTGTGTGTGAGAGTGAGATGAGTGAAAATATCACATTTGCTAGGACAGTATCTTTCCCTGTGAGTGCGTGTGCGACCGAGACTGCGTGTATATAATGAGTGAAAATATGACATTTGCTAGGATGGTATCTTTTCCTGTGTGTGAGATACGGGACTAAGACTGCTTCTGTGTATGCATAATACGAATGGTATTTGGCTGTTACTGCAGTTATGTATGAGTATTGCGTGACTATACGTGCCTGCATGAGTGACTGTCTGTCCTGTGCATATGTATGTGAGTGTGTGTGTGTGTGTGCGCCCATGCGTGTGTGTGTGTGTGTGTGCACGCACTGTAACTGTGCGGTCCGAGCTCGCCCTGACTCCGTCCGGAGAGCAGAAAGGGAGGATTGTTTTGGAGCAGGCGGGAACACAGGACACCATTGTGGCCCTTCGGGAGCAGGGCGGAGGGACACAAAGGCAATTAGCGCATTTCCAGAACTGAGACATCGCCACAATGGCCACTTTCAAAACCGGGACACAGAGACCCGGAAAACGGCCACCCCTGTACCAGGAAGAGGAACCTTTTCTGCGGAATCCCACACCCTGATGCCCAACGGGGTTCATGGTCTCTCGAACCTCACCACTCCCCCCTTCTGGGACGGACTCAGGAGCCGGCGGGGGTCATGTCAGTCTCCCACAAGCCCCATCCTTTCTGTCTGTGTGGTTCCAGCAGCTGGCCAGTAGGGGGCGTAAGGGAGTGACTCCCCCTCTGCTGGCGGTCGGATTTAAAGACACAGTTCACCCAAAAATAGAATTAATGTATGTTTTCACTTACCTGGAGTAGTATCCATCCATCCAGTGCTTACCGCAGGGTTATATTTGGAAAGTTGCTGTTATATTTAAGCAAAGAACCAGGTGTGAACTACACATTTAAGCGAAACTATCTGGATGGACAGATACTACTCTCGGTCAGTGGAAATACACCTTCATTAAATTGTTGGTGAACTTCCTCTTGAAATGTTTTGTGGCAGGTGGCAGCTGCAGACGTGGAGAATAAGGACACGCAGTCAGGGTAGGCACAGTGAGCGCTGTCACAGTGAAAACCCAACAAAGACAGAGTGATTGTGTTTGTGTGCTATTGTTCCTTTATTCCGCCTTTATTTTCACACTGCAGGTTGTGTAGTGTAAATGTTTGTGCAAGGAGATTTGTGGTTGGAGGAGGACTGGGTACAAAACGCTCCTCTAAGGCAGAAACGGTCCACGCTTTTCTACAGGATTTTCTTCCTCACCTACGCAGTGTTTATCCCAGCGGAGTCCGGTCTTATCCGAAAAGGACCAGTGTGGGTGCAGATTTCTACTTTAGTCCAGCGCTAAGTGTCCTGATTCTACTTATTAAGGTCTTGGCTGAAGACGATGATTAACTAATTTGGGGAATCAGGCGTTGTAGTGCTGGGCATCCACACCGGCTATTTTCGGGAAAGATTGGACACCCCTGGTTCATGCTCTCGGTGCGCTTAAATGAGTGAAGTCAGGTGTCTCAGTGAAAGACAGACATGGCCTATGCCTGCCATGTCTACCCTGCAGATCTCTAATGGAGGTAAACACCAGCGTATGGAATTACAGGCCAGGGGTCTGCAGTCCTGGTTCTGTGTGTGAGGAGCCTGGGGGTCTGCTGCTTTCTGCTGCGACTCACAACTGCATCAATCAATTAAAGCAGCTAATTAGACCGTTAACTCACCTCACCGGTGTCTGAACCGGGAAAGCAGAAACCAGCAGAACCCAGCGGCTCTACAGAACTGGGGCTGCAGCACCCCGTTACGCTGGCTGTATGCTGTGTGATATCGGGCGTCTTTTACGATTGGTACATGTCTCGCTGCGCGACGTAGCCCCGACAATACCCCGTCTTTCACCGCTGTCACACTGTGCGATAAGATCCAAGGATTCGAGAGACTGCAGGATCGTGAAAAAGAAATGGCACAGGGTGTACCCAGCTGTACAGTCCGTTTCAGCGGTGCCATCTTTTATCATACACAGAAATAGAGTGACAGCGGACGTACATTTCTGCTCTCACGGCATCACATTTCCATGAAAGTACAGTAATGATCTCAATGAGTACTTATTCTAAACAAAAAAGGTACAAATTAGTTATCTATTGCTGGTTATGGGTACAGTTTTATGCACCTATAGGGTACCGCCCCATCGACAATCATTTCTATCAATCATTCTTTTTAGGCACTTTTCGTACCTTTATGTCTGAGAGTTCACGGAGAGTTGAGGCCTGTTTTGAGATGATACTCAGTTTGGAGAGGACAGCAGCGCCTTCACTGAAAGGATTCAGCCACGTCGTCCTGGCGATTGGAGGACCCAGTGTGAGCTCAGGTCTTCTTCTCTCCTGGAGGACTGTGCCTGCCAACTAGCCCTGATTGTCACGCTGTCGTGTTCCCAACACTTTTGGCTGTCCCTCAGTTCTCCACAGGAAATGACAATGTTACCTGGGCGAGAGCTTGATGACAGGTGAGCGGGTATGAAATGTAGAACGCAGAAAATGAACTGAGAGAAAGGTGATGTCTTTGGACCTGACAGTAATCCTTACATATTCAGTACTAACCATAATGTTAAAATCAGTAAAGTCAGATTTTTCTATGTCTGACATAAGCATTACTGACAGTGAGGCATTAATGACCGGCACTTTAGATGCACGCACATGTTAATCCCTGTGAATCCACTAAGGTCAAAGGCTACAGGTAGATAAAGTAATGAGAAGCAGTCGTTTCCCAGGAGATGCAGGAGGCCATTTTGTTTCACCCAATCAATGCTGTCTGTAAGCTGAGATAATGACCCTGCGAGTGTAGGAAACTGTAGCCTTTGGTTTCACGGAGGGTGCAAGGTCATCTTTAATCAGGAGGTCGCCGGGGGGCTTTTTCCGTAGCGGTCGAGCAGAAGAAGCTGTGCAGAGCAGTGCTGAAGCTGTTTCTGGACGGGGGGGGGAGCCTTGGGTGGTCCAGAGAGAAGGGGACGGAACAGGGTGGGGTGGGTAGGGGGGGTGGATGTGCTTGGTAGCTGGATAGATCCCTCCCCTCCTCTGGCCTCCCTACTCCTGCTGTTCCCTGCCTTCAGCCCCCCCCCCCCCCCCCATTCATCCTCCTTCCTCAGTCTGTCCTCTCCCCCCCACCCCTCCCTGCCTGTGCTCTGTGCCTTTAAGCTGGCCGATGTTGTGTGAGACCAGCGGACTGAAGAGCTCAACAGGTGCAGTGAAGCAGAGAGAGAGAGAGACATAGAGAGAGAGGCATAGCGAGAGACATAGGGAGGGAGAGAGTGCGAGAGACAGAGGCATGGAGAGAGAGACATAGGGAGAGCGACATACAGTATATAGAGAGAAAGGGAGGGAGAGAGACATTGGGATAGAGACATATATATATAGAGAGAGAGAGACAGAGAGAGAGGCATAGCGAGAGACATAGGGAGGGAGAGAGTGCGAGAGAGACAGAGGCAAGGAGAGAGACATAGGGAGAGAGACATACAGTATATAGAGAGAAAGGGAGAGAGAGAGACATAGGGAGAGAGACATACAGTATATATAGAGAAAGGGAGAGCGAGAGACAGGGAGTGAGACATACAGTAGTATATAGAGAGAAAGGGAGAGAGAGAGAGAGACAGGGAGAGAGACATACAGTATATAGAGAGAAAGGGAGAGAGAGACATACAGTATATAGGGAGAAAGGGAGAGAGAGAGACATAGGGAGAGAGACATACAGTATATAGCGAGTGAGAGAGAGACATAGGCGCCTCATACTCACCGCGCATTCTTCAGTAATCCGGCGACAACGCTCCCCCCCCCGCCCCGCCCGGCCCCCCGCTCCCTGGGGCCGTCCTCAGTGACACCGAGGCGGGGGCCCCTTACGCACCGACCATCTTGTTTTTTTTATTTGTTCTTTTTTTTCCAGTAGGTTCCGCTGGCGGGGCCACGCGCCAGATCTCATCGGCTCATCCGGTGCGTCCGCTGTCACGTTAGAGCGTAAAGGTGATGTGTCCCCGTCAGAGTTTGGGCCGCGCGTTTGAGAGGACGTCGGGCTGATTTATGTTGCTGTTTTTCGTCTCTTGGGAGAAGCAATTCTGGGAGTGGGTGGGCGGGCACGTTTCACCGTCTCCACAATTTACAGTGTGTAGCATACTGTCTGTAGCCCTCTCTTTCACACCCGCCTCCGCAGCCTTATTCTTTTATCAAAGTTAAGGCAGAAGCATTGATTCTCCCGAGATATAAGTAGCGCAAAACAACCCTGCACATTATTTAAATCTTGACTGTCCTCTCTTTACCAGGCTGGACCGCTTAAGTCTGGTTTTGAGTGAGCAAGCTGAGGTTGGTGTGTGCTGGTCTGGATTGGTCTGGGTTGGTGGATATTGGTCAGGGTTGGTGTGTGCAGGTCTGGTTTGGTTCAGACTGGCCAAGGTTGGTGTGTGCTGCCCTGGTTTGGTGTGTGCTGCCCTGGGTTGGTGTGTACTGGCCTGGGTTGGTTCAGACTGGCCAAGGTTGGTGTGTGCTACCCTGGGTTGGTGTGTACTAGCCTGGGTTGGTGTGTACTAGCCTGGGTTGGTGTGTGCTGCCCTGGGTTTGTGTGTACTAGCCTGGGCTGGTGTGTGCTGCCCTGGGTTTGTGTGTGCTGCCCTGGGTTTGTGTGTGCTGCCCTGGGTTGGTGTGTGCTGCCCTGGGTTTGTGTTAGCTTTGCTTTAGCGCAGGCCACACGGATCACAGCGCCGGATTACTGGAGACGTGTAGTTTCTCAGTGAGTTGGAAACACTGGATCAATAAGCTCTTTTTCCACTAGAGGAAAGATTTCACACACCAGTGTCTCAGTACTGCGCCAGGGAAGACTCCAATTAACAGGGCTGCTCACTGGTGCATGGGCACAGGGCTGCTCACTGACGCATGAGCCGCTTTTGTGTGTGTTTTATTCTCCTGCGACTTCCTGTGAGTGCTACTACATTAAGGAGAGGAGCTATGTTCAGCATTCACAAGCACTGGAAAAAACATTTATTACCAGCTCATATCAGCTGACTTAAACTGCAGCAATGGTGGGTGCAGGGTTTATGCGTTCTTGTCTCTGCGTCATATTTCTTCGGTCCCGCGGGAGGCCGCCCTAA
This sequence comes from Conger conger, assembly GCF_963514075.1. Classification (NCBI taxonomy): domain Eukaryota; kingdom Metazoa; phylum Chordata; class Actinopteri; order Anguilliformes; family Congridae; genus Conger; species Conger conger. The sequence goes on along the minus strand of NC_083777.1, from coordinate 22,007,132 downwards.
ATCTTCCGCCCCAGCCTGGGTACTGGAGCCCTCTGCAGCTGTTACTTGGATGGTGGCAGAACAGGCCTCCTTCGCCAACTTCTGCAAGGCCATGGGAATTCTTGGTGATCTGTCTGGGCTCCAGCATGTGGATTAGCTGAGATGCTGTGATCCCGACTAACTGGAAACGTTTAGAGAACTTTGGGGAGCATTCCTCCATTTTGCCTTTTTGATTGGAGATAATGTTCCCCACACGTTACGTTGAACGTAATTGTTAATTATAACTACTGTCAAAGGCATTGAGGAACTCTGCAGGCATTGGCCATTGGCCATGGCAACAGGAAACATCCCCATGATAGTCACCAAAAATAGAGCAAACGTCAGTAATATTGTAAGAATACAATACATTGAATTGTGATCTTTAATGTATTAAAGACAAATAATATTATGGATTGTTGATGACCTTTGATGGAAATGTTATTGGGAATGTTATAGATGTTCAGCCATTTCAGTGCTTTAACTTTGATCACTGTTAAAATGTGCTTGACATGTCCTCCATGATGTTCACACAAATTGTACAAAACGGTAAAAAGTTCTGAAACTTGTGACCTTACCTTGCAAAGGGAAGGACAGTCTATCCGGAGTGTTCTCTGATGTTCCTGAAAGGTTTTGCTCTTGCTGGGATGGAGCTGTTGTCCCGGGCTAGTATTGCTGACAGACAGCTGGGGTGTGCCGATCGTCCAAGCGAAACTGTGGAATTACGTGGACCTCAGCACATCGTGCTGTTGTTACATGGCTGTGACTTCATCAGATGCTTTGCCCTGGTGGCAACCACCACCTTGCCACTCAGAGAGAAATGTCATGTGGTAAAAAAATGGAGCAATTCATCTGGCATTCTTCCTTTAACACGTCTCAGATCTTAGTTTTTTCCCCACATTTCAGTAAATACCACAAAATTGACGTTACTGTTTACTTAATTTCTTAATTTCGATTGTAAGTTTAATGCCAGATGTAAAATTGACGATCGATCAATCTCTGCAAAAAACAGTGCTCAGTATGATTATTGCTTTTTTATTTGAAAATAAATTCCAGTAATGATGATGATATCAACGATAGAAGGTTAGATTGATTTGCACTAGTCCTTCGGTAACTGTTCCAGTCATACACAGGTCAAGAGGTTGAAAGGTGGGTCCATGGCGTAATTGTCTACAGTAACTACAAACGCGGTTAACGTGCCTCACGGCATCAACAAAATTGAACTCGGGCTGCCTATTACGTGTACTGCCAGGGCTAACAATAGCGAGCTATCTGTTTTCCCGACATGCACGTGCTTCTGTCAGCTGGAAGGTGAAAAGGACAGGACTGCTGCTAGCCGAATTTAGCCGCTAAATCCTTGAGCGAATTGCCCGTCGAAAGGCCGCTTGGTCTATTTGTAGCCGCCCCTCACCTGTCAGCTGTCGTGCGGGCTGACAGAGGTGCCCAGCAGGTGGGGCGCTGTAGGCAGGTGTCCGGTAACACTGGGCAGCACGGGCATGGAGGACAAAGGGTGGGGGTTAAGACTGAGGCTGCGGGTTCGATTCCCGGGTTGGACACGGTCGTTGTACCCATGAGGAAGGTACTTAATCTGCGTCGCTTCATTATACATCCAGCTGTATAAATGGATGGTCTGTAAAAATGGCCGCTGTATTAAAGGCAGTGTATTAATTGCCTAAATGTAAATCTGGATTTCTTATCTTAAACTGATTCTTGTTCTTTAAAACCCCACTCCCCTTCCCAACTGCCATCGCCACCATGCCGATCCATCCTCGGCGTAGTCATGTTTATTCTGCACTTGCACAGAACCGACAGATCGAATCAGCGCACTGCGAAACGTCGCGGTTTCTTCCAGGCTCCATCTCCGGGAGTGAAAAAAACGTATCTGCGGTGTCACCTCTCATCTCGTCCCCTCCGTGGCGAGACGCTTCTCCTCGCCGCGAAATCCAAACAGACAGGGAATCTCACGCCGGACGCGGTGACAGCCTCCGACAAGGCCGCCTCTCGCTGGCGTCGAATGTTCATTTCCTCATCTTCATTTCCAGCGGATGATGCATTGTATTGGGTGAGACACCACGGGATAAGATTAGAGTCAGTCACTTTACAGGGACACGTTAAAAACCCTTGAGGGCTTTTTGGGAGGATTTAGTTGACATTCTGTTCAAATGAAGCTCAGAAGGCTCCCCAATGAAACATCTACGGAAAAGATCTGTTTCCCATCCAGCACCTAGCATCACGTAGTGCTTTGAAACCCGGGAAAGTTTCTAATGACACATTATGGTGCCTCGCGCTGTAAAGGACAACCTAGACTTCACTGCTAACCTCAATTTTCAGGGGATGTCATCGGGGGTTTTCAGCATCAATTCCAGATGAAAGTTTGCAGGTAAAACTACTCTCAAGCTTCAGTAAAACTTGTTGGCAGTTTTTTATTTTATTTATTTTTTTACTCGCAAATAAAAATGAGTGAAACCGCGGACGGGCGGACGGGGTATTTATGAGTCGGCGTTGCGCGAGTGTCTGAAACTTCATTAACCCAGCCGACCTGCCCAGTGGTGAGGACGTGGTGTCTGGAGAGTGGCGCTACACGAGACGCTGGGCGCAGGAACACCTCGTCAGGGCGTAGGTCAAGGGACTTCAGGCGGGCACTCGTTTTAGGAATTTCAGCTTCTAACCAGGTGATGAACAACAATACTCCTCCCCAATACCTTTACCTGAGGTTATGTAGTCACGGACTGGTGCCAGTCGAGTGGAAAGTCATTATGCGCCGAAAACAACCAATTTTAGGAAACTGTTTTGGTTATTTTTTATTTCATTATAGTTGCCACCTGCTCTTGCCTTTCTCAGTGTAAATGGCACTTCATTTGTAAGTTGTATATATAACTTTGACACACCTGACTTTGGTTGTAAAAACACACTTTTTTCTCTTCTTTTTTTTACACCCCGCTAAAATGTATGGAGAGGGGTGTTAATTATGCCCAGGTGATTTAATACAATTCAACTAAATTTTATTACAGAGGGCTATAAAGACGCTTTACAGAGCACTAGAAGGGCAAAAGAGAAGAGGGCAAACACAAAATGGAAAATGCATGAGGCGAAAAACGGCAGAAGAAATCTCGGGAGGAACCAGGCTATAGAGGGGGATGTAAATGTAGGAAGCATAAAACAGAAACGTAGTTAGACATCTCTTTAAATGGACTGAACCAGTTACAGTTAAAGCAGGAACCCAGCTAGAAAAGTAGGTAGTAAGTCCAAACGAGGGAAAGTACAGGGAGCAGATTTCGAGGGGCAGGGTGATGCAGTTGGAGCTCCAGGAGGTGACGAGGCGTGGGCATGAGCCAGGAGAGGAACAGGGCTGCAGTGATCCGTGACCACAGGGCAGAGATGGGGCAGGAGCCGGAGAAGAAAAGCAACAAAGAAGGAGAAGGTTAGGCACTGTAGAAGTTACCTGGCAGTGAGCTTCGGGTTAACAACATTGGGTTAATGAAATGCATTAAGGAGGCTGTTGTATCGGTTGTTCTCAGTGATATGAAACAATCGTGACTCACTTCCCGGTCATGACTGCTGTCTGTTCTGGCCCCACGGTGGTGGAACGACCTCCCCGTAGAGGTCAGAGCAGCAGAGACTCTGAGCACCTTCAAGCACTGACTGATGACACATCTCTTCTAGCTTCACTTCTCCCCACCCCTCCCTACCTCTCTGTAATTTCTAATGTTATACCGTTGCACTTGTTTTATTATAACTAGGGTTGTGTTCGCTGAGATGGGTTTCTTGCTACTTTGGCTATGTAAGCTCTTTATTGTTGTTCCTGCACAAGTGAATACTTTATTATTATATGTTATGTTTCCTAAAATGGTTTCATAGATATATTCCTTTGTCATCAGATTATTCTACAAGGCCTAGCAAAACTGTACTTCCCTCTAGGGTCTTTCAGCACACTTGTCCCTGATTATGGTTATGCACTTTGTTGTACATCGCTCTGGATAAGAGTATCTGCCAAATGCCTATAATGTAATGTAATGTAATGTAATGTAATGTGATGATCCTCTGCGTCTTACCTGGGTGCATGTGAATGGCAGAATTTGTATTGGCACCAAGGTAACGGCACAGCATGTGCACGATGTCTGATGATCTCAGTAGCAGTGGTCCTGTGCGCGATTCACAATTGATATGTCCCTGTCTGCCATTTTCTTCATCCACATTATGGACAAGAAAGAGGCTCAACCACATGCAGCGAGAACCAAATGGCAAAACCGTGCCAAAGCACCGGTGCCTTTGAAACAATATCAAAGGATGACCTCATTCTTACATTTGGACTCAATTATTAGCTTCTTATTCAGTGCTTCGAGCTTTAATTCTTTCAAGGAATTAACCTCAAAGCACTGGAGCATGTCTTGGTTAATTATGAACACAAATGAATCTTACTGAGAGCTGTGCTCATTCAGAGGCTGGTGTCAGTCCTCTGATACGTCCTTGCCAATCAAATGTGAAAATAATTATGGCCGAGTGGTTAAACTAGCAGGTGTATCGGACGCCCTGCACCACTCTTTCACTCAACCCAGGGAATGTCACGAACACACTTAACACTAACTGCGGTAATGCCAGTGTCTTGGCCAAGTGCCAGATCTCTCTCAAGGCGAGTACGGTGTCTCTCTCATGTAAGTACAGTCTCTCCCCCAGGAACGTAGAGTATATCTCTCAGGCAAGTAAAGTGTCTCAGGCAAGTACAGTATCTCTCAGGTAGGTACCGTATCTCCCTCAGGCAAGTACAGTACCTCTCTCAGATGCCCAAAATAAGCACAGCTCATGGGATTCAAACGCACCTCCTGGTTCAAAGTCTCTTTTCTGAATGACCTGACAGCCACCTTGTTGAGTCCCTGCCGCTTCTGACCCATAACGCTCTGTTGCTCTGCAGGTATCCTCAATGACCAGGGATGAATCTGTGAAGGAACCCACCTCCCCTGAAAGCCCCGTACGCCAACGCTACGAGCCTCCGTCCCAGCTCAGGTGAGCGCTTCGCCTGTACCCTGCAGGGACTCGTGTTTGACGCGCCTTCACATCTCGCCCGACGTTCTTGCGGCTCGTGTTCACATTAGAGGCTGCGAGAGTGACGTGAGCAAGCTATCGGTTAGCTCCCGCTAAAGCTCGGTCGACACGGACGTGTTTTCACCTGTCAGGTTTGTCTGCGCTGGAAGAGACTCCCAGAGGGTCTGAGCAACAGAACGGCTGTTTCTTTTGAGGAGCAAAATGAGCGGCAATGTTTTCACCTGACAGTAAGTGGTTAGGTTTAAATGTGTATTACGCGTTGGAGTGCGTATCGTAAAGGTCGAAACATATGTGTGCTTGTGTGTCTGAATGAGTGTAGTGGTTGGAGAGTGTGTGTAGTGGTCTGCGTGTGTGTGTGCGTGCAGTGGTCAGAGTCTGTGTGAGTGTGTGTGCCTGTGTGTGGGTATATGTGTGTGGTTGGCTAATGAGGGGATTTAGCACTTATATAGTGACTCTGGCACTCAGAGTCATTCATGAATCATCACTTAATCAAACTGACACCTCAAACGTTTAATCAATATCCAGGGTCTGCATTTTAGTTTTCAAAACATGCATAAAATTATGCTCTTTATATTTATAATTTAGTCTGGCCATGACCAATGTGGAATATAAAACCCTGAAATGCTATTAGGCTGCATATTTATTACCACTGTCATATGTAATGCATTCATTGAGCTGCAATGCACAATGAATCATGGCTCTAAAATACAGTGGGGGAAATAAATGCATGTTATATTTATATAGCTGTCAAACTAACAAAGAAAACGTCACACCTGCTGTTATGTTTTTATTTTGGCATGTGCACACAGTGTTTTTCCACTACTAAATGATTTAGGGATAATCAAAACTTAGTCCATCAATACTTATTGAGTAACATAATCATCTTAAAACTAAAACACACACTCTCCCCGGCTCTTTCCCTGGCGATGATCTTTATTGCGTTCAGCCACATTGTTCATATGCTGTAATAGAGTAAAGGAGGAGCCCCGGGGACAGATGGAGAACAGGCTGAATGTATCACCTATGCTAAAACAGATTTATTGCCAATCCATTATGCATTATGGATAATATGATACAATATGATCTGTCGGTTGCAATGAATTACCTCAGAGGGTGGAAGGTGGGCGAGAGAAAAGGTGGAGAGAAGAGGGAGAGTTGGAAGAAATTAGGAGGTGGCGGAGTGTTATGTTACTGAGGGTAGAGTTATTACACAGAGTGGGGAAAAGAAAGTGTGGTGGAGATGAGAGGTTTGAGGAAGATGGAGAGATGGAGAGCGGGAGAATGAAGACGAGGGGTTAGGTGAGCGGGGAGAGGGACGAGGAGGAGGGAAAGAGAGAGAAAGAGAAAAGAGAGGGAGGAATTGAGGCACCTGTCAGTTTATGAATGGGCAGTTACAGCCCTTGCAGGATTCCGGGAAGCCATTTTGTCTTTTCTCTTAATTGCTTAATTGAAGCCATTGTTCCGATTGGAAGCCAGCCCTGGCTGCCCAGCGCGGCGTCCATTTCAGGTGTAAATCTCCTTGAGTGCGATCTGATGGGAAATGTCAGCCAATTACTGTGTCCCAGGGGACAGCATGTGTCCCCTCGCTGTAGCGGAATTCGTCTGGGGCCGGGGGGGGCTAAGGGGGTATTCCTATATTTAGCGGTCATGCCCACCCCCCCCCCCCATGCCACAACACACGTGTTATCCACGAACCCAAGGTCCTGGCGCCCTTGTCACAAACTCAAACGAGAAACAGATGGTTGTTAATCAACGACCGACGGCAGAACACTGCCGCTGTATGATCTATTGGACACTCGTCAGCAAGAATTTACTTCTTGATTACGCGGGCAGATTTTCCGCGGCGTATTCCCCCCACCCCCTCCCCCCTTTCTCGTCGATATCAGAGTCATTTAAAGCTGCCGCCAGATGTGCACCCTTTAACGGTTCACGCTCCGGTTTTCCGTTGACGTGAGGCTCGTTAAAACCGGATCGCAGAGCCCTAATATCGGAGAGAACGACTCGCTCCTAATATTCCACACCGAGAGCGTCGCCCGCCTCTCGATGTGTCGAGGAGGAAATTACTTTTGATTGGATCATCGTGCAGTCTGTCAGCATGAGACGCCAAAATAAAAGTGAGGCATAACCGAAGTATTTGACCTTTTAAATAAGGCGGCTTATATACAGGGATTAGTCAATGAGCTGGAGGAGCTGGGTGGAAATGGACTGACAGCTGTCAATTGTGACGGACGGTAAATGCGGTTGGAGAGCCACTGAGGTGTGACTGCTGAAAAAACCGCTCAAGCTAGGTTTTGAAACAGCTGGTTGACCAGTTCTGTCCAGCTCCCAGCTCGACAAGCTTTATCTGGTTGACCAGTTCAGACCAGCTCCCAGCTTGACTTGGTTTGACAGGCTACCAACACTAGCTGGTTGACCAGCTCATAACCAGCTAGACCAGCTTTGTGACCAGTGAGACCAGCAGAATCATGATGATCAAGCTGGCATAGCTGGAATTGACAGCAGGGCAACACAGTGTTACTGTGACTTGACATCTCCACTTAGAACTGGACGGATAAGTGCTTGGGTGGATTTGGCCAGCATGTTGCATTGGAACTCATTTTTACAAAGAGACTAGGAACCTATCACATGACTGCTTTATAAAAAATTATCTGAACGCATATTTACACAATAAGTCATCAGGTTTGGACAGGATTTACCACTTACCGCATGTGTGAAATGACTGCATGAAAAACTGTAAATCACACTTGGTAATGTGCACGCTAGAACCTTTAAAAACACATTTTAAGCCTTGAAAAGCACAACTATTTTTACTTTTTCCGCTGTGAATACAGAGCAGAAGCTGCACATGGGAGCAGCGCTGAAGTCCCCTTGGCAGAACTCTTAAAGCGGTATGAAGCGGTGATCATTATCGTGCATTTAAACGGTCACATTAGCAGCAGATGAATCCAAAATAAGAAGCTCTCCTCCCTCTGACAGGGGAAGGAGGGAACTGTAACATTTGCTGAGAAGTCTCTCTCACTCTCCCTATATCCCACCTTCTCTCCATATCCCCCCTTCTTTCCCACTTCCTTTCTCTCTTTCTCCCTCTCCCTATATACAGCCTTCTCTCACTCTTTCTCTGTCTCTCACCATCCCTCTCATTTCCTCTCTCCTTCTCTGTCTCTCTCCCTCTCTCTCTCCCTGTATGCCCCCTTCTCTGCCTCTTTCTCTCTCTCTCCCTTTCCCCATCTTACTCTGTATTTCTCTCAATCACTCCCTCTCTCCCATCCACTCTCACTCTCTCCCTCCCTCTACCCCCCTTTTTCCCTCCCTCTCTCCATGTCCCTCTCTCTTTCTCTCACTATCTCTCCCTCTCTCCCGCCCACTCTCACTCTCTTCCCCCTCTCTCTCTCTCCCTCTCCCTCTGTCCCTCTCTCTCCCTCTGTGCTGCAGGGCTGCTATAGAAGTCCCCCCCCCCAACCTGTGGAGCCTCGCTCTGCCTGAAGGGTGAGGGGGTGCGTCTCTCGGACAAGGCCGTCATTTCCCATGATGCCGAGCGCCGAGCACTGCACCGCATCTTTAGTGAAACGTCATCAGTGTAGTAAGAGGCAACCTTGGTGTCTATTGCAGTAATGCTTATCTGAACACAAACACACACCTGCACACACACACACACACACACGCACACACACACACAAACAAAGTGCTTTCATAGAGCTGCTATTATAGTAAGTGTGCCTCACAGACCCTCGGTGCAGCGTAGGTTCATGTTTAAGGGTGTATCATGTCCTATCACTTAACCAAGGGTGGCACTGTCTGCCAATTACTGCACATTCCACTGATGAGCAAACACCCACTTACTGACAGTTAATGACATCAATGCTAATGAGAGCCTCTTCAGAGGAACACTGCACACTTAATGAAGGGCCACAGCGCTCTCTCTCTCTCTCTCTCTCTCTTTCTCTCCCTCTGTCTGTCTGTCAGTCTCTCTCTCTCTTTCTCTCCCTCTGTCTGTTTGTCTGTCTGTCTGTCTCTCTCTCTCTCTCTCTCTCTCTCTCACACACACATACACACACACACACACACAGCCTCTGATATCAGAAACACTAAAGGTTAAACGCTTGAACAAATTACCTACCTGAACAAGTGTAACTTTTCTGACTAAAAAGAAAATGGACACTTACTGTAGGCTCTTTGAAGCGGGTTAATTACAGCTAATGGCTTCACTGGTCTTGGCTGAGCAGTCAGAGATGCTATTTGAAGGGGTGTCCCTTCTGACTGCCTGTACTAGCGGATGAGCGAAGCTTCCTCGCTCCGAGTGAATGTGTGGATGTCGGATTACTGATAAACCAGTACGTTATTTACATCTCTCCTTTTAGATCCAACCCAGGGGATCAAGTACTGATCTGTACTGTTTTTTCAGTTTTATAAAAAAATAAATATCTCCATGTTTTCTCTAATGTTCTTTCATATAGACATAGGCGCACCGGAGATTTCCTCTTGTTTTATATTCTTGTTTATAATATTGAGCGCGCAACATTTCGTCTTATTGATTTGCCTTTTTGCGCTCGCTAAGGTGCATTTGCATTTCAAAGCTCTCTTTTAGACATGGTAGATGCCTGTCTGCTTCTGGGACACAGATGAAACTTTACATCTGTATCGCGTCGTCTCTGGAGAACCAAGTTTACATCGTTTGTACGAAGCGTGTCCAAATGTCCAACTGTGTTTTTAAAGGCAACACGTTTGAAATGTTCAAGTTGGTCATAACACTACCATTGTAGTTACGCCATGACAAGTCTGCAACAGCTGAACGGCTCAAGTTGAAGGGAAGGTCAATAGCAAACTGACTATAGTGACTACTATACATTACTATACTCTACATTGGCCAGTGATGACTATGTTAGCCTAGATGCTAACATTAGCCTATCCGGCCAGCATGCCATGTACTTTCTGTGTTTGCTAATGAGCTTTCTGAATATTTTAATACTCCACGGTTAGCAATCAGGAATATCCCTTGCAGGAACGAAAAAAGTATTTTGGATTTGATGTGAGGAGACTTTAAAGACAAGCTGAAACTGAAGTTAGAGCAGCACTTGCTTCGGGGTTATGATGTACACACGAGTGAAATGGATCTGAGAGGGAAGGGGGGGGAGGGGATTTGACTGAGGTCAAATGAGGAGGGGGATGTCAAATGAAGATGTGGCATATCGATTAGAGGGGAATGGACAATTGACAGACATTCAATCGACAAACAAACCCACTGGTACACGACGATGTAAAATCAAATTTTTCAGGAAGTGGATGAAAAAAAAAACTTAATAAACTTAATTGTGAAAATACACAGCACTACAATTGTATAAATTATTCGGAACATATACTTCAATATGAGTTTGTATGGTCATGAATAATTGACTGAATTGAGGAGAAAGTGAATTTTGATTTGAGCTTGTCTTCGGCTAATGGAGGCAGAGGTTTTGTGTCATTAGCCTGCGAGGCCGGCGGACCGGTGTGTGGGCTAACGAGATGCGGCAGATCCCAAATGTGATCTGATGGACGGACCTGCTGGGGCCCGTGTCCCTGTGATTAATGTTGGCTTTCGCTCAGCGGATGGTTCCAGAAGGAAGGGACCTGGCCAAGCAGTGGGGTTTAAATATAATGAGAGTGCAGTCAGAACATACCCAAAAAATTGTAAATGACCATTGACATTGAAAAATAAAAATATTTTAACTCGCAAGTTGAATATTTAGTAGTGTACACAATCCTACCCCAGCCGGGATTCTAAGATGGTTTAAGCTGTGTTTTTACTCTTCTAGCTGGTTATAGCTAGTCTGTGGCTGGTCTGTAGCCGGTCAAAGCTGGTCGAGACGGTCGAGTAAGCCGGTGGTCAACTGGCGGACATGTTGTCTACATAGGCCGGTCAGCTGGTGAACAGCTAACAGACAAAAACAGCTCAGACGGTTTTGTCCAGCTCGGGCTGGTTTCAGCTGGAATTTCCAGCAGGGCGATGCGTGACACTGCCCACACCGCTGGCGACCTGCGGTCCCACAGCATTAGCGTTGTGCGTTTTGCTTACTCAGGGACGAGGCAGCGTTTTAATTAGCCCCCTACAGGGCTGATGAATGGCATGTCTGTGCCTGGCCACAAAGCAGCGACGGGGTTGATCTCTCTCAGGAACTCTGAGGCACGGACACTCACCCCGCCAGCCTCTGCTGCCGCGCACGCGCAGTGCACCACACACACACACACACACACACACACACACACACACACACGCACTCACACACACACACACACACACACACACACACACACACACACACGCACTCACACACACACACACACGCACTCACACACACACACACTCTCTCTCACACACACACACACACACTCTCCCCTCCACACACACTCACACACACACTCTCTCTCTCTCTCTCTCTCTCTCTCTCACACACACACACACTCACACACTCACACACACTCACACACACACACACACACACTCACTCTCTCTCTCTCTCTCTCTCTCACACACACACTCACTCTCTCTCACACACACACACACTCACTCTCTCTCTCTCTCTCTCACACACACACACATTCACTCTCTCTCTCTCTCTCACACACACACACTCACACACACACATACTCTCCCCTCCACACACACTCACACACACACACACACACACACACACACACTCACGCACACACACACACACACACTCACACACACACACACACACACTCACTCTCTCTCTCACACACACACACACACTCACTCTCTCTCTCTCACACACACACACACACTCACTCTCTCTCTCACACACACACACACTCACACAAACACATACTCTCCCCTCCACACACACACACACACACACACACACTCACTCTCTCTCTCACACACACACTCTCTCTCTCTCACACACACACACACTCACACACACACACACACACACTCACTCTCCCCTCCACACACACACACACACACACACTTTCTCCCCCCCACACACATACACTCTCCCCTCCACACACACACAGACACTCACACACACACACACACACACACACACTCACACTCTCCCCTCCACACACACACTCACACACACACACACTCTCCCCTCCACACACACACACACACACACACACACACTCTCCCCTCCACACACACACACTCACACACACACACACACACTCGCACTCTCTCTTTCTCTCTCTCTCTCTCTCTCTCACACACACACACTGCTCGTCTGTCCTCTCCTCTCTCCATCTCCTGCTCGCTGCTCTTTCTGTAGTTTTTTTCTCAGTGTGTTTCGCCGCTGTGCTTCTCACCAGCTCCTTTCACGCTAATGCTGAACGCAGCCCTCTTTCTACCACTTCTTATGAATCAAATTCATACACAACATCGTTCTGGACGGAAGTGGCCACCGCTCTAGTTTGTCCACTTTGAGGAAGCTAGTTGAAACCGCTCATTTAATCCAGGTAATATACAAATGAATGTGATTGTAGATCCACAAGTGCATTGGCCAGTAGCTGTGCAATGAACAACTGAATAGTTCATAAACGGACAGTTCTAAAATGGCCGCTTCACCATCATTTCTCTCCAGGGTTGTACTTTATGTGACACCCTGGTAGTTAAATCAACCGAGAATGCATTAGGCCAAGTTAATAAATAAATACATTCACCCATGAATATAGGAAGTGACATTTTTTGGTGCTTTGTTAAATTAAAACTAATTGCGGAGAATATTAAAATTCTGCAGAGGATTTGCCTGAAAAGGACAAACCTCACAGTGCAGCCTCAATGTTTGCTTGCAATGTAACATTTTTGGAAGTCTCATTGCAGGTTGATTGTTGCTAGGTGACAATTTCACCTGGTACTCAAAATACGGTTGAGAATGTTCCCTCCCAAGTTCATACTGATAGCATCTTTGCTTCTCTCAAGCAAGTGTGTGGGCAGGCACACCACAGCAATGAGGCTGGCCAGTTACTAAGGTCGTTGAGCCAAAATGTCTAATGTGAATGGAGCGTTGTTTCATGGTTTTGTGCTTCTCCGTGCTTCTCTCATTATGTCTTGGTGTTCTCAGGGATTCTTTAGTGTTGTTCTCATTGTGTCTTGGTGTTCCGATTATGAGCACACTTTAGGGTTCTTAATTCCGGTATTGTTCCTGAATACGGAGCTTCAGTTTTCCTCAGCATTCCATTGTGTGCGTCATAATGTTTATCTCGGTGTTCTATCCGACACTGTTACAGTCTGTCCCCGTGATTCTCTGCATTCCATCTCTGTCTATTCTGTGCAACCTTCTGTGATGTCACAGGTGGCTTGGATAAGACTCTGCCAGTGGCCTTTTGTGTGAATCACCACCATCACCCTTCAAGATTCTTTATGTTCCGCCGAGGTTACAGGTTTCCCCTAGACCCCGTAGTGTCTGTCAGATCCTGTAGATCACATTAACTCTAATTACAATCATACAGAATCGCTTGGAGCGTTCACCCTTCATTTGCACAAGGGAAATAACACAAACTGGGTCAGAATACTGTAAACATGTCCCACAATCAGGAGGCATGCTGGTAGAGCCATTGAAGGCCCTGGTTCAGGGAGAGGAGAGGTTTTAATGGGTCACCAGAACCCTCCACAACTCCCCTCCAAATACACACAGCCCTTCCCAGTCAGCTATCGCAAATGTCACCAGTGAAATCACTTACACTGAGGATCAACTGGAACCTTTGAGACACTGTCCAATCATCTCGTCAGAATTTGGCATGGTGTGGACAGGGCATTGTGATCCGAAAAACACCCCTGTGGCCATTCCACACTCCCCCCCCCCACCCTCAACTACAAAACAAGTACAAATGTTGCTTTGTAATCCCGTCTTTGTCGATTGTTCCTCTTTGTTTTTCCCCCCCTCCTCGTTTTTCCATGATTTTCGGAAAGTCGGTTGAGCTGCAGTGAATCACGGAGCGCGAGGAGGCTCCCAGAGTTCACCCGGGCTCTGGACCGAGAGCAGGCCCCTCCGGAACCTCCTGGGGTCCCTCTGCCACGCCCCGGCCTGTTTAATAACCTCCAGTCCACTCATACCGGCCCTCATTCCACCGTCACCCCGCTCTCCTGCTATCTGCAGACGTTTCATACTCCGGACGAGATTGATTTATTGATCCGGGCATGAAACAATTTCAAATATTTCTCGGAGTCTCTGAGCATTAGGAGACAAATCCATGGGAAAGCGATCGGTGTGAATACCAAGTGAGTGCTGGGGGTTTTTGTCCCTGTATATTATTTTTATGAACGCAGGAAGGCAGGACCGCACGAGGAAACTACTGACCATGGGATTTGACCAAGGACCCCCAACCTCCACCCTCACCCCCAAAAACAAAAATCCCAAAAACCCTGAAACACACCTGGCTCGCTCACGTAGGAAATGATTCTAGAATGTTCCAAGGCACAGGCGGGCGGGCGGTGGGGGGCGGGGGGTGGGGGCCTGCGGACCTGGCCTGTTGTGACATCACCGAGGCTATTTCCAGCCTCGGTGATGTCACAACACACAATCCCACCCCCCCGTGTTCTAGTTCACACTGGTTGAGCTGGTGAAGCAGGCCTTAATTAAAGGCCCCTGCATCTCATACTAGTTGGACTGGTGGAAGGGTTTAATTAAAAGGCTCTTCTTGAACTCCCATCCCCATGCGAGCAGCGCTCTAAAAATACCCCGGTGCCAAAATATGCGCTCGCAGAACTTTTAACTGCCCTAACAAATTCTCAGCTCATTATTTCAGCCTGGAACGAGGGTTCATGAAATTAAAATCCTCGCCCGGAATAGACAAGTGCCCCGGCGTTTGCGATGCGGCCCTTTTGCGATGGGCGAGGGTTTGTCAGCTGTGGCCCCCGGCCGCGGACCTTGTGACCCGACCCCCGGAGCCTCGATTCTTGCGCCGACCGAACCCGCCTAATGAGGCGTGATTGACTGAATACTGATCGGGATTTGACATGCAGCGTTTCCTATTTGTTTTTTCGCACGTTGTTCTGATTGTTTAAAAATTAGCGCACAGAAAAAGTGCCAGTGTTAATTTAACACTGCTTGTGTTCAATTAACACCTCAGGGTGTTTGCTCTGCTGATACTCGGTCACAGTCTTTGTGACAGTATTCTGTAAAAAGCACAATACACGTACAATTTAATTGAATTTATGTGTTTGCTGACACATACTGCGCATTTTTGCTGTGCAGAGTTCCATTTTTGTTTATTTGTGCCTTGAAAACATTTCCTGTAGTATTCAGCTTATGAGCATTATAGTGTTAATTCAAACAACACCACCGCACCCCGTCTCCTTAAAAAAAAAAACCAGGGATAAAACTGGACCAGCTGTTCAGTCTGAGACAGTGAGCAGTTTGAGACGCCTGAATGTTAGCCTGGTCCCGCATGCTCAGGGGCTCTCCTGGGACGCCGATTTGGGGGGGGGGGGGGGGGTCTCACCTTTTCCGTCGGAATTCCTGCTGAGGAACAGAAGCGTGACTTTGAGTCAAGGGGAGATTCCAATTATGCCGGCACCCCGGAATACCGGGAGCAATGTGGCGGCCCGGTGCGAGTATTCCATTGAGGGAACGCCGGGACACGGAACCCATCTCGCGGCTGTCTTAGACACCGGGTCCCGACCCGGCTCTCCGCTCCCTCATAAATATCACAGGGCCACTCAAATTCAGTTACGGTCAATGCAGGAATGTCACACAGCGCTTTGGTATGGGCAAGAGCCATATACAGCATATGAGTGCCTTGACTGCGCAGTCTGTGAGTGTTTGGACAGTGACACAGTTTCTGTTGCTGTTGGCAGTGTTTTATCTCTCTGCCTCATAATGGCTTCCTTGACCTACATTGTAAATGGTAAATGGTTGGCATTTATATTGCGCCTTTATCCAAAGCGCTGTACAATTGATGCTTCTCATTCACCCATTCATACACACACTCCCACACACACACACACACACACACACACACACACACACACACACACACACACACACACACACACACACACACACACACACACACACACACACCGACGGCAATTGGCTGTCATGCAAGGCACCGACCAGCTCGTCAGGAGCATTTGGGGGTTAGGTGTCTTGCTCAGGGACACTTCGACACAGCCTGGGCGGGGGATCGAACCGGCAACCCTCCGACTGTCAGATGAGTGCTCTTACTGCCTGAGCCATGTCGCCCCCTTACATTGTTTGATTTCAAACCCATTGTGCTAAAGTAGAGAAATTGTGTCGCTGTCCAAATACTTATGGACTTCTGTATTGTACATGCCCACCCACACACAAGCCACAACGCGGCGCAAAACGTATGCATTTCTGACATCCTCAAGGTTTTGGGGGGGACTTGAGTGAGACTCTGGCAATAAGGTGCTCCTTCCCCCGCTGCTGGTGAAAAATGAATGAAAAGAAGCGCATCATGTGAGAGGCTCCGTTCCCCCTCGCGCTCCCCCTCTGTTTGCGGTGATGGAAGTGAGACGCCTCGGCGGGGGACAGTCACCGGGAGTGTGGGCTGGGCGAGGCGAGGGGGACCTGCGATCGATCAACACCAATCTGAGAGGAAATCTGATAGCCGGCAACACGGATAAACTCCTCCAGAGGGCCGGCCTGACATCCAGCGCCGCCTTATGGATGTGACCGCGCGATAGGCGCGGACAGGACCAATGGAGACGGCTGTATCAATCACAGCGCCGTCCCGATTGGTGGGGCTCAGGAATGAGACGTGGCAGTCAGGAAACCGCGCTCTAAATGCACGTACAAAACTGCAGGGTGTGATAGCTACTGAAATTTAGATAGAGGAATCCGTGTGTGTGTGTGTGTGTGTGTCTGTGAGTGTGTGTGTGTGTTGGGGGGTAGGAACAGGCAATAGAGAGAAAAGAGAATCAGATAAGAGTTTCTGGGGAGATTTAAGGTGTGTGCTGGTATCACAATGAAAGTTTGTTCTTGTTCATTTTTCCCCTGCTGGAATGTTACATCCGTTGAATTTTCATGAGCTAATTGCAATTAGGGGGGAACAAGTTTGTGTGTTTCCAAAATATTTAGTTAAGTATTCTGTTCAGTGTAATATCAGAGGGCTGGAATTCCCTGAGGCGGCAAGATAAACTTGACTTCCATATTTGCTAATTTATTTAACAGTATAAAATAATATATCAGTCTTCATCTTTTCTGAAAATCCAAGGCAATTAAATTGCTCCGTACATGCCGTGTTGTGCATATTTGAAGTCTACAGCATAGGTCTGCCGTTTCACCCTGATGGATATTAATTATATAAAACATGAGTTTTTAAAAGGGCAAATTCCTTCGCTCACGAGTATCAATTTTATGTCGGCGCACAGAGCCCAAAAGAGAGGAGAAAACTGAGGAAGGGAGAACTTTTTATTCCAGAGGTTCTTTCGCCGACATCTTATTTGAAAAATCTTATCAGTCATCCTCGTTTACTCATAAGAAATCGGGTTCAAAGCCTGTATTTCTCAGCTACTGTCTGTCTATAGGCATGAGACAGACTGCTGGCAGCAGGTACAACGCTTTTGCTCAGTATTCACATGGCAGCTGTCAGGCAGGTAACACAAATCAATTCAGCAAATAGCCTAGTTGTACTGGCTAGCAAGAATTTGTGCCATATTAGTATTAGTAGTGCTGTGTGTGTGTGTGTGTTTGTTTCTGTGTCTCAGTCAGTCAGCCTTTAATTCATAATGTGCATTTTCTTTTTGTGTACCAAAGAAAAAAGGTTTTCAGTTGACATTTCAGTGCCTTGTAAAATGTAAATCTATTCACATAATATTTGCTTCAGCATGAGGTTCAACTATTCAAAGCTAGTGTCACATTTCGCAACAGAATCAGAGCAGAATTACCCACAAAAATGTGAAAATGTAATTAAGCAAGGAATAATATAAAAATTATTAATATCATACCCAAATACATTTATTTTTGCTCTAGTTTGTAGTACGAACATTAGAGTTGACGTTATTACATTACAGTAATGCAACTACACTTTGCATATGTAGTATACGGCTCCATAAACACATGTGTGGGAGGTGATGCAGATGTGAACAGGCTGTATAAGTTAGCAGGTTAGCAGTGATCAGTGCGTCTCCCATTAGACCAATGGGAAGCTGCTCGCATTCTACATTACTGTGCGTGTCAGTACCCAGAGTTTCGTCTCATAACACAGTTGCTAAAATATGACACTGGCGCTGACAGTGATGAGGAGCTTCCTCCCGTACCCCCGGATGCCAGATGCTCGCCTTTGTCTCACAATTAACGCCCTCCATCTTTCTCCGCGAATAGCTTCGCCCGTTCATCAGTCACGAAGAGACGGCTCGGCAAACGCGTGTCTGCGGAGAGAGAAAAATGAAAGCTTCCGTTTGTTTGTAAGTCGTTTGTGGACAAATGCTGCAGGAATCCACGACACGGAGCGGTGGAATTCTAGTCGGGGTTTATTAGTTTATTAATTTGTTTGCGCTAATTGAAGCCGAGAGCAGCGGTGTGAGGGTGGACAGACCGAGGTCGCGTTTCGTCTTCCGCCTCATAAAGTGTGGCGGTGTAACCGCCTGGCCCCTCTCAGCGCGAGGGGGGGGGGGACAGGGGACGGGGGACGGGGGGGGGGCGAAGAAGAGGCACGGCGCCTCTAATTGAAGTGGTTAATTAACTGAAAAAAACACATTAACACCTTTCCAGACCATTAGGAGACGCGAGGAGGGTGTGTGAATGCGGCATAAAGCTGTCTGGGTGCGTCGCCTGTCTCTCCCTGCTGGGGGGGGGGGGGGCGGGGGGGGGGGAGTGTTGTTGTGGCGGAGACTGCAGGCTGCATATGTGACTGCACTACATCAGGCACTCTGGCTCCAGACCTGGGTCAAATACGTCATCGTTTTGGATTCTTTTTGACCTGTAGCGTAGTGGTTAAGTTAAATGACTGGGACACGCAAGGTCGGTGGTTCTAATCCCGGTGTAGCCACGATGAGATCCGCACAGCCGTTGGGCCCTTGAGCAAGGCCCTTAACCCTGCATTACTCCAGGGGAGGATTGTCTCCTGCTTAGTCTAATCAACTGTACGTTGCCCTGGATAAGAGCATCTGCCAAATGCCTGTAATGTAAAAATTATTTTCAGTGCTCGATTGATCTTGCCTGCTGAAATTCAGCCAACCTGCTACTTTCCAACACATCAGACATTTTGCTGATGCATTCACCAGTGATGAAGACATAGTTAAGTCTGGCATGTGTACAAAATGAATACATGTAACTGGATATTTCAATGTAAATCAGGTGTTCAAATATAATGTGGTAATTCTCAGAGGAGTGCCCATGATTGACAAGTACTTTTCAGTGCAGCCTATGTTCTGTATGTGACACGTATAATCTACTCGATTACATTTTGTGGAATGAGTGTCACGATATGCATCTTAAATTGACACGTTAGGTCAGTGTTGCCAACAGTCTAAGAACTGGCAGATGGCCTCATGCCTACACATATGCACATACAAATGCACCAGCACACCACACACTCACACACACACACACACACACACACACACACATGCCCATACATGCACACCACACACACACACACACACACACACACACACACACACACACACACACACACCCATGCATACACACCACTCACATGCACACACTCACATCCATACATACACGCCACTCATACATCCTCACACACACACACACACACACACACACACACACGCCCATACATGCACACCACACACACACACACACACACACACACACACACACACACACACGCCCATGCATACACACCACTCACATGCACACACTCACATCCATACATACACGCCACTCATACATCCTCACACACACACACACACACACACACACACACACACGCACACATACACTCAGTGAGCACTTCATTAGAAACATTTTTTTTACTTAAGTCTTCAGCTGCTGTAGCCTACCCACTTAGAGGTTTGACGTGTGTGTTCAGAGATGCTGTTCTGCATACCACTGTTGTAATATGTGGTTATTTGCGTTACTGTCACTTTTGACCAATTTGGCCCTTCTCCTCTGACCTCTATCATTAACAATGCGTTTCTTCCCACATATATTTTTTGTTTTCACACCATTCTCTGCAAATTCAAGAGACTGTTGTGCGTGACAATCCCAGGAGATCAGCAGTTTCTGAGATACTCAAACCACCCTGTCTTGCACCAACAATCACAAACCAGCGGGTGCACATGTCTACCTAATAAAGTGGTCACTGAGTGCATATGCACATACACACATGCACACAAACAGACATTAGGTCAGTCATGGTGAGTAAGAAAGATTGAGAGAGGGAAATAGAAAAAGGACTATGAGGCAGTGGTGGGAATCTTCATCTGTTCAGCATATAAACACCCAGCTGACAGGAAAGATTCAGCCCCAGGCCCTGCCAGTGCCCTGTGTATGTCAGTGCGCTGTGTGCCAGTGTCCTGTTTGTGTCAGTGCTCTGAGCCCCCAAAACCCTACAGCCTATTGATTCCCAGCCAGGACAGCGCCAGAGCCCCATCCCCGCATGGGCCGGGCCGGTACCAGGGCTCGGGTGGGACCGGGAGGGAGGAGGGGGAGGGCGGAGGGGGCGCACGCCTTCCCCGGGAACACAATCGCCGGCCTATGCGCCCCTACGCTGTCCCGCTCCAGAGACGCCCAGACGGTCAGAACAAGCCCTCTTTTCTGCGCTGGGTCACAATGGCGTGAATGTTTGCACAGAGAGTGACAGAGAAAGACAGATCAAATGACAGACAGAGAGATGGGGAGGGAGAGCAACTGCATGCATAGAGTACAGCACTGGGGGAAAAGGACAGTCTATATTATTATTATTAATATGAACACTATCTCCCTACTGCTTGTCGCCTTCTTGAAGTCTTTTATGTGGTGGACAAATATGCAAAGATAAAGATCTTTTCCTCCTTTCTTATGTAAAATGCCCGGCCTGTTTGAATTCGGTGGGCATGTTTATTTATTTAGAGACTGTCTAGGCTTTGTCTTGATGGCCTGAGCAGGCTGTGAGCTCCTTTGTTGCGGTCGATGGAGAAATGCGCGGCGCGGTGAATGTTCGTCTCGTGAGCTACACCTCCGGGCGGCGCGGGCCCACACCATTCCTCCGACAGGCACAATCGCTCCCTGGTTCCGCCCCCCCCCCCCCCCCCCCCGGACGGAGGCACAACGTTGGGCTTATCGCTCGCTGCTATTATCAGTCAGAGAGGGCGGCGGGCTGGCATGGCGTGGGCACGGCCAGGGGGGGTGGGGGGGGGGGGGGGCGGCCATTGTCTTCTCATTCCCGCAACAATGGAGCGTTTTCACACGGATACATTCTCCGGGAACAGGCCGCACACTGTACCCGAGGCTCGCCGTGCAATCACAAGGTCAGGAGACAAAAAAAACCGCCGTTCTCGGACAGCGGTGGAAGGGCGGCTTTTGTTCCGTCGATTCCTCCCCTCCGTCTCTCTTTATCTTGGACAGAGATAAAGCATACAATATTACACACATGCATCACATGTTCGACAGAAGAGTTTAATTAAGGTTTTTTGTATAATAATAATAATCATAATCATCATATTGATACTTTTATTACTACTTTATTATTTTATGTATACAGCTAATTGTTGTTGTCGTTGCTATTACCATTGTTATTATTAATGTTGTTGTTGCTGTTACTATTGTTATTATTGTTGTTATTATTATTGTTATTATTGTTGTTCTTGTTGTTATTATTGTGTCATGATATCTCCTGTGGTTTTAGACGGGGCCTATGAAACGCTGGTCTGTTCGTGGGCTGAGGGAATCTGCCTCGTCTGGCAAACGAGCCGGTCGGTAACGGACTCGACCAATTCTACAAGTGGAACCTTTAACTGCTGAGCCAATCAGAGAGCAGGGGGGCTGTGGCTTATTATGTACAAGTTGGGCCTGAGCACAGTCGGGGCTTTCAGCATTCACAGTTCACTGAAGGAGGGGGAGAGGAGTGAGCTGTTCTCCAAATCACCTCCAAGGGCATATATTTACTTACACTGCTGCCGTTAGAAAATGGATCTCACAGAAAATTAAATATGGGCTAAATTTGATCTAAACCTATTTACCTTGAATTTCAGTGATTAAAAAGCAGTGGCCTCGTTGCTACCCAACCGTTGCTGAATGTGTATTTTGTTCTAAATGAAATTCAGAGGAGGCTCAGGAAAGCAAACTTGTCCTGTCTCGCCTTGTGTACATTGTTCTGAAATAGAATGACAGTTCGGTTTGTCACTGAGAAAGTGTGCAGGCTTTTCCTTGATAAATGAGTATTTTTTGCTTCTAAGTGGAGAAGCAGGTGTATTGTAGAAGAAAGGTGACATTACAGTGGATGGCATGGTGCTTCCATTACTGGAGATATGCTTTCATTGTGCTTAGGTTGAGCAGTAGCACAATATCATTATGCCTGTTGTGATGCCAGTTTAGGGTGATGATGTGTTTGTTTTCCTATCTTTGATGCTGTTCATTTACCATAGCTGGTGTTGTAATGTCATAACGGGTGATGTCTGTCTATCCACACGACTGCGGTTGTGATGTCGCAATAGATAATGTATTGTTTGCCCATTGTTGTTGTTGTTGTGATGTCAGAGCGGGAGAAGCTGTTGCATCCCCTCAGATCGTGAGCAGGGAGAGCACGATCCTGAGCTCAGGGTTAAATGGATGGATGTGGCTCTTTGCCATCTCCGCCCACAGAAAGCTTGGAACTCATCCCTCTCTCAGGCTTTAGGAGAAAAAAGAGAAACGGTGCGTGTTGCAGCCAACGGTTACACAAACGCTGCTTAAACGTTACAACATGTTTTCCCAGAGCCAACAGTTCTGGCCTACTTAAAGAAGCGGAGAAATCAATACTTCTTATTAGGGATCCCTGTCTGTGTGCCTTGGGCTGCCTATTGCTGCGGATTTTCTCCTTTGTGCTGTTTGAGAAAAACTCGCTGGGATGGATTCCTCGAGTCCTGTTCATTATGTGCTTCAGATGGTGCCCCATAGATAACAGCGGCTGATAAGGTGCTATTTCAGACGTGTGCTCTGCCACCTGTAGCCCAGGGGATACCACAGGACCGCACTGCAGGGCTAGTGCTGATGAAACCAGGAGGCTGCTGTTTCAAATTCATGGACCCCTTTTCCTCAACTGATCCTTTAGAACCCAGCCATAGAAATGGACAGCATGTAAACAAGTACATAATTACCAGGCCTGGGTTCAAGTAGTATTTGTTTTTGACTCCAATACTTGTCTGTGCTCTATTGATCTTGCCTGGTGCATTTGAGCCTGGTTAGAGGACCAGATGGCAGGGTTGTTTTTTGGTTATTGGTTTGGTTCATTTGTTCCAATACACCAGGCCAGCTTAGTCAAAAAGGCAGAAAGTAAATTTAAATCCATAACAAGTAATATTTGAACTCAGGATTGGTACTGTGTGTAATTTAAAAGGAAATTAATCTGCAAAGAAAATGCTCATTGTAGCTTACAGTAATTACCCGATCAGAAGTGACCTGAGAACCATCACGGTTGGTGGAAGGCGAAGGCATGATGGGAAACCTAGGCAACCTGACAGGCAGAGGAGTGGTGCAGATGGAGGTGTTGTCCTTGCCGGGAATAATTGGGTTGTTTCTCTGTTTCCTCCTGGGTAACTCTGCCTCCCCCCCCCCCCCCACCACCCCTGAAACCCTCTAACTTCTCCCAGACCCACCCCCCACCCTGTCTCCATTTGCTTGGCAGAAGGAAATTGTTTACTGGGAGGAGGTTGGGGGTTGAAGGGGGGGGGGGGCTACAGGCTTTCATTGTGATTGATTGAGGGGGCCATGGGAATGGGCCGGTGGGATGAGCCACACGACGCTCCGTCTCTGAGTCGGAGCGGGCTTCCCGCGGAATGACATCGGAAAAACAAAAAACTCAAAACGAAACAAAAAGAAAAACGGTGCGAGAGACCATTTTGGGCCCTGAAACCAATCCGGAGGGTGGCACATTCACTGTTCGGAAAGCACAAAATGGATGAGGTGCTTAACATGAATGCAGCCCTGCTCCAGATTAATTCGCCAATGGATTTAAAAAGGGTTTTTTGAATAATAGTGTTCAGAGGCAAGCAGATAGCCAATCAGATCGAGTAAAAGCGGGGTGGAAGATGCTGTCCTCAATATGCTAGATCAAGGGTTTTTTATGCTCATGTTTATTTTATTTCAGCATAAACAGTGTAGCCTTCTGTACCCTCCAAAAGGCTCAACCATTTCCCTTCACATCACTGTCCTGGGCTACTGGTTTAGTCTTAAGTTTAGTGGTTAAGGTACGTGACTTTGATCCGCAAGGTCGTTGGTTCGATCCCTGGTGTAACCACAATAAGATCTGCACACAGCCGTTGGGCCCTTGAGCAAGGCCCTTAACCATACATTGCTCCAGGTGAGAATTGTCTCCTGCTTAGTCTAATCAACTGTACGTCGCTCTGGATAAGAGCGTCTGCCAAATGCCAATAATGTAATGTAATGTAATGTAAGTGTGGACCCAGTTTTAGTGATATCTGGACCTTATATAGAGAGATTTATCTTCATCCCTACAAAAACAAAACAAGCAGAAATAATGACCTAATTTAAATACTGTACATAACAGTAATTATCACATACAAGACCGTATGACAAAAATAAGGTGGCATGCCTTGAAATTGGGGGAAGATTAGATGTTGTTGGACTTAATACTCATGTCCTCATGGAAACAAATTCCTGTAGTTGTCTAATTAGCAGGTGTTCTAAGACCGTTCTGTGTTGAGCTGGCAGAGCCCACTGTTAGAGAGCGTGTGGGGTCAGAATACCTTTACCTGACCTCTTGACCAGGCTGTTCCACACCTAGGCTGATTTGACATGCAATTCTGACGAGTGTTTGTGGAGTTTTGGTTAGCCTGAAA
This sequence comes from Conger conger, assembly GCF_963514075.1. NCBI lineage: Eukaryota > Metazoa > Chordata > Actinopteri > Anguilliformes > Congridae > Conger > Conger conger. The sequence goes on along the minus strand of NC_083777.1, from coordinate 21,982,165 downwards.
GCTGAAAGTAAGATGGTTCTGAATAAATGTATCATATAAATGTATGAAACGGCAACACAATTTCCTTTTTCTTTCCTCATAAAGTATAACTTCTGTTAATCTCCCTTCTATATGTGTCGAGACTGTGGGGGTTCTTTCTAATTATTTCTATCAGCTCAAATATCTGTAATAATGTCCTTGGTCCTTTTAAACATTGTACAAAGAGACTGTTTTACAGCAGTCTAGGAACTTTTCCAATTTCATTCCTGTAATCCTCCTCTGAAGCCTGGTCTGCTAGACAGGCGATCCAAGGTCTCCAAGTAACACTGTCATTAGTGTGCAGTACGAAGAGGATGAGCCATATGAGGTCTGCTATGAACACTCATTAGTGTACAGTGTGAACGGGACAGGCTATAAGCGGTCTGCTATAAACATTCATTAGTGTACAGTGTGAACGGGACAGGCTATAAGCGGTCTGCTATAAACACTCATTAGTGTACAGTGTGAACGGGACAGGCTATAAGCGGTCTGCTATAAACACTCATTAGTGTACAGTGTGAACTGGAAAGGGTATAAGCGGTCTGCTATAAACACTCATTAGTGTACAGTGTGAATGGGACAGGCTATAAGCGGTCTGCTATAAACACTCATTAGTGTACAGTGTGAACGGGACAGGCTATAAGCGGTCTGCTATAAACACTCATTAGTGTACAGTGTGAACTGGAAAGGGTATAAGCGGTCTGCTATAAACACTCATTAGTGTACAGTGTGAACGGGACAGGCTATAAGCGGTCTGCTATAAACACTCATTAGTGTACAGTGTGAACGGGACAGGCTGTAAGTGGTCTGCTATAAACACTCATTAGTGTACAGTGTGAACTGAAAAGGGTATAAGCGGTCTGCTATAAACACTCATTAGTGTACAGTGTGAACTGGACAGGCTATAAGCGGTCTGCTATAAACACTCATTAGTGTACAGTGTGAACTGGACAGGGTATAAGCGGTCTGCTATAAACACTCATTAGTGTACAGTGTGAACTGGACAGGGTATAAGCAGTCTGCTATAAACACTCATTAGTGTACAGTGTGAACTGGACAGGGTATAAGCGGTCTGCTATAAACACTATCATTAGGGTACAGTGTGAACGGGACAGGCTATATGGGTACCCCTTGCTGGTAATGAGGGTTTCTAGTAACACTGCCTTAACAAGTCACAATGCAACCAGTGAGAAAATTGATGATCCACTGGCAGAGAATTCGCATCCATATGACAGTAACACGCTTTCTGTTATTCATTAGGATATTTGATTGTAGAGAATTGGATGAGAAATCTTCTAAAATTGTTTTGAATAATTCTTTCTTCATGTTAAAAGTATTAGCAATGACAAAAAAAACGTACTTCTTGTCAATTTCTCAATTCACCATGAATTTCTGTTATTTATGCAGATGTTTGGCTGCCGAGAACTGGATGATAAACCTACAAAAAAGTTATAATTCTTCATATTAATAGTACAGTCACTCGGTATAAACCAGTGAGATTATATTTTTTAAAGAAGGAAACATCATGTATCCTCCACTCCTGGAGTAGGTTCATAGACAAATTGAAGTGGATCTGGCTATTCCCCTGTGTCCTTAGCGAGCCGGCCAAGGACTGTGCGCTCCAAGCCTTTAATTACCGCAGACTGCAGGAAAATCGGACCATAGTCACTTGTGCTTGTGAGCTTACCAGCCTTGGGTACGGGTATGAAAGTTGCGGTTCTTTGGCTTTTTTTGGGGATGCATTTCCCCGCGGGGCACTTCCACCAGAGGTGCCACTAACCCAGGGCTCCGTCACCAGGCTCTCCCCGGAAGCTGACTCCTCCTACTGAAGCTCCTTACGACAGCCATAATGCAAACGGCGCTGCACCATTTGAGTGATTGATTTATTCATTTATTGACTTTGATTGAGAGAAACCCCAAACAGAACACTGCCGTAGAAAGGGACACGTTCGCCTGACAACCTGCGGAGTCTTCCTAGGAGGGGCGAGATGAAGGCTACCGTCGACTAGCGACACAGTTAACTAACTTGAGAAAACAACAAAGGGTTCATTTGGTCTACAGAGAGAGGCCGTTCTCACTTCACGAGCACCAGAATCCCCACGCAATTAGCGGCTCTTCTTGGCCGGTCGCCATACCAGCATGGAAATATCTGATGGCACGTGAGGCAAGATCAGTCGAGCACAGAGAAGTATTTGAATCCAAAGCAATTAAGCGTTTGACCCTGATCTGGTCTCCATACTGTATATGGCAATCCCCATGTAAGGCAGATAACTAGCAGGGAAAAAGCAGTAGTCAGTCGTTCATTGCTATGAGGATAGAGAGCTGAGGTGCTGTGGCCTTCAATGCCACTGCTGCATTCTCTGCAGTGCAGCTTTTAAGAGAACATATCATATTCCCCGTTTTCACAGGGCCACTATACAGTCATTTAATTCTGAAAGATGATATACTTTGTTTTAATTAGCCGAGCCCATATGCATTAATATAATAAACCACGCATGCTACGTTAGCGATCCTTTTTAATTTTTCTCGGTAAGACTCCTTAATAAAGTATTTGATACCGTCTCGTGTTGCAGACGGGGCGGTGCGTGTGCAGTTATTAGGCGGCGTTGGGTGTTTTGTTCAGGGACAGAGCCGGCCCTGGCGATTGTCTGCTGATACCGCGTCTCTCCCCAGCGCCTTTGTGTGCCGTCTGAGGCATTGATGCGCTAATCGCTCCGCTCCGTCGTTAAATCGCGCTTATTACATGAAAGCGGTCTTGAAATTTCAGACAAAGGGAGCCCAAAACGCATCGATTATGAAGTATTGATCGGGGGGGAGAGACGAAAGAAACCAGCCGTCTCTTAAGACAAGGTCACCTCCTGGCTGAACCGAAATTCAGGCCACGCTCTGACTGCCGAATGCTTGAGTTCTGAATGCTTCACCCCCCATGAATATAAGGAGGATTGATCCTCCAGATGTGTTTCCGGGGGAGGCCTTTAGAAGGGACGCAGGTTGACAGGCTAATGTTATGAGACAGGCCAAAATCTCATGCCTCTATGGGAGAAATGACCTCACGAACATGGCATAAATCTGTCAACAACCCCGTGGCCCAAGAGTGACTCTCAATACTTTCAAAAAGTAAAATGTGCAAGCATGGCCTTCTGGTCCTCTTGGTTGGCTCAATTGCACCAGGCAAGATCAATCGAGCACAGACAATCATTTGAATCCAAAATAATTACGTGATTAACCCAGGTCTGATTGAGTGTATGTGGATCTGGATAGAGGTTCATTCATATACCTGCAGACACCTTGAAGGTGACAGAAAGACACAACCTGAAATGCTGCAGATCCTTTTCAGATCCTTTTCGTAGGTCACATGAAGTTTACCGATACACAATACTCATTTTTATTTTCTATTTTACCTTTATTTAACCAGGTTAGCCTAGCTGAGATTATGAATCTCTTTTTCAAGAGAGACCTGGCAAGAAAGCCGCGGTAGATTACAGACTCTACACAGTTAGAACATTTTGCATCAAAAGCGGTGAACAACTATGATGACACATCCGCTGTGCAAAACAAAAGTGCGCTGAGTATCGCACAACAGAAGGGAAAACACCAGCGCGTCTAAAAAAAAACAAACGGAGAAAAGATTGATCGCTGGACGGTGGTGATGTGTCCTTTTCGTTGGATTGGCACATCACGCGGTGCACGTCCGGTGCCACTCAATATCTCCACGGAGACACCAGGGCCACAACCCCGAATCAATCCCCACACCCCTCTCGCCCGCTGTTCGCCAGGAACGCCCCCCTCCGCCCCCCACCCGAAAAGAGGCCCAACCCGCACGTCTCCGATCGGGGCCTAAAGTGACTTAACGTCTAATTATTCTTTCGGATGTTTTGGGTTGGCGGGTTCCTGTAAAGAGGAGGTCTGAAAGGGGTAATTGTGCCGAGCGATTTCGTTCCATTTAACCGAGGCTCCGTCTCGCTCCTCGCGGCGGCGGAGGGCTGATGGGATAGCGTGTTCGACGGCTCCGAGCTTCCCTCACAATGGCGTAAGTATCAGACCTGACAGCAGATCATTATCCGGCACCACTGCTCGGTGATTATGAAGGGAACTCCGTCGGGGGAAAAACAGGCCTGTTGTTCTGCTTTGGTCTCTTATTTGCACCCTGTTAAATAGCAGACGTGAAACAGACTTTCGAGAAGGAATTTAAAAAGCATGAAAGCGTCGATGCTGTAGGTGTCTTTGTTGTGTGTGAGATTGTGCTCCTTTGTTTCCCGTGCTGCTTTGTCATCTGTTGTTTTGCCTTCTGTTATCCGTCTTTCTGTAAACTGTGTTTCTCAACAACCGCGTCCCTCAGTTACCTGTGTTAGTCTGTACCTGTGTCCCTCAGTTACCTGTGTTAGTCTGTACCTGTGTCCCTGTGTCCCTGTGTCCCTGTGTGTGTGTGTGTGTGTGTGTGTATACAAGCATACATGTATGTGTGAGACACACAGTCCTCTTTCCAAAAAACACAATATTATAATAATTATGATCCTAGCACATTAGGAGTAACACTCTATATGGTGCACAATCCCAGTTTACTATGATGTCATGCCTTCCTGGCCGTGAGAGAACACGTCTGAACAGAATGAGATCACCGCCCAGCCAGCGACATTAAATCACGGCCACGGTCGGTGACCTCACACCAGCCCCAGACGAACGCAAGCGGAAAATCGACACCGCGATTACAGAACACGTCGGCCAATTGGCTTTAAGAACAACAATACGCAGAAAAGTGCCGGGCCTGAGTGTGGAGGGCTGCACCTGTCTGCCAGCTGTCCGGCGTACGCCCAGCCAACAGCAGGGTACGTACTCTGACTCTGTGTCCCTGATCTCACCCCAAGTATTCACTTATCACATCAAGCCTATGATTATGTGACCTCGCTAGCTAGAGGGCCCGTTCGCGTAACTCCACTAGCCATTAGCTAGCTATGCTACATGATAATCTGCATGCATTATCATTTCCAAATGGGTGCGGAGTAATGGGCTGGTGAGCAGGAAGGGGGTTATGAGGGCGCATTAACTTAGCCGCAGTGAATTATTCCAAGTGTCTACAACCGCCCAACTGACGTAACTGAAGTCTAGCCTGTAGCCGAGTGCCTAAAATGCATGACTGGGACCTGGAAGGTTGGTGGCTCAAGCCACAGTGTAGCCCACGGTAAGATCAGTGCAGCTGTTGGCCTCTTGGGCAAGACCCTTAACCCCACATTGCTCCAGGGGGATTGTCCCCCTGTTTAGTCTAATCAACTGTAAGTCGCTTTGCATAAAAGCGACAACTAAATAACAGATTATATTATATTATTATATTACATGTATCACATACAGTAGCTACAGGTATATGTTAGTACAGCTACTGTACATGGGAAACATATTCCCTTCTAATTTCTTAGTCATCAAATGAAAATATGAGTATAAATCAAAGCAATGAACTGAGATTCCTCTTCCACTAGCTGTGTCGGGGAACTCGATGCCCGTTTAATTTAATATTTTGTGAAGGAAAGGAGGCTTAAGTCTACAGCTACAGTACAAAGTAGCTTCTCTATTGGGATGAGAAGGCAACATATTTCTAGACTGGTTGAACTGAACAGCACTTTCCAAGGCAACAGACTCTGCTGTAGATTCTCCTACTCGCCTTGCAGGTCTGACTGTGTCATCTGCTCTTTGTATCTCTCCAAAGCGAGTCAGGTACATCTTCGAGGGCACTGCAGTAAGTGCTTTTTACAGGGCGCTCATGGACATGTCCTTCGCCCCAAGGGCGGTGAGCACAAGGTCTCCAGTGGCCCCACACTGTAAAAGTGTTAATGGTGAAATATACTGACCATGTGATTTGCTGCATCTGCCCAAGTGTTTATGTGTTGAACTGGTTTGACGAGTGGAAGGCGTCGCCTCACAAACTCTCATTTACATCTCGGCAGGACATTCGGGTTACAGCTGACAATAACATGGTCCATGCATTAACATGGTCTGTGCATTAACATGGTCTGTACAATACCACAGTCCCTGCATTAACATGGTCTGTGTAATAACATGGTCTGTACAACAACATGGTCCATGCATTAACATGGTCTGTGTAATAACATGGTCCATGCATTATCATGGTCTGTGTAATAACATGGTCCATGCATTATCATGGTCTGTGTAATGACATGTTCCATGCATTAACATGGTCCATGCATTAACATGGTCTGTGTAATGACATGTTCCATGCATTAACTTGGTCTGTGCAATAACATGGTCCATGCATTAACATGGTCTGTACAACAACATGGTCCATCCATTAACATGGTCAGCACATTAACATGATAGTCATATTGTAGTATAAGACACACATATTGCAGTATAAGATACACATTGTAGAATACAACACATTATAGTCTGCGATACACATATTGTAGTGCACTGTAAGACACATATTGTAGTAATAGACACATTTTATAGTATAATATATTGTAGTGTAAAACACACAGTGTATTGTAGCATAAGACACACATATTGCAGCAATCACCCGGTGCACCTGTGTGCTGTGATCATCCTTTATTCTCTGGAGGAAATCACTCTTGATTGGAAACTCGGAAGACTGTAATTTCTCACAATTTTCCATCCTTACAAAGGTTTCAGAGGATCTGCCCACTTGTGGGACAGACAGGCGGCTGCTTTATTTTCTGTTGAATGCAGAAATGCGCTTTGCTTGGTATGCCTCATCTCTTCTACAATTAAAGAAATAGGCATTTAAAAAACAAAAGGATGGGGTCACGCCAGTACAGTAAATTCCTCAGTACACCTCCACACTCCGCGTCGTGTTCTAAAGTAACAATAGTCTGAAGCTCATTTGAACACATTTCATGAATATAAACGAAAAAGCAGTTCAACAATTTCGTCGCTTTAATTGCTTAACTATCAAAGAAGGATAACGCCTTCATTACAACAGCCTCCCATGTGATGCAGCGTATTCTAAATGCCATTTTTCAACTTTACGCAACAAGACAGACGTGATTATGATTGCGTATATCTTTAAAATCCTCTAACTACTGCTCTTTAAGCTCACGCCCGTCATTTGAAATGATAAAAAATGTGCCTGCATAAATTCAGGCCATCACTTCATTAAAAATGTCTCTGTCAATGTAACAAATGCCAGGCTGCCACTTTATATTATATTTCCATCAGGACTGAAATTTGAAGAGGGCATCGCTCTATCGGATGATGTATTCTAGTCTATATTTAAGACGTGGCTAGGCTCAGTCTGGTGAGACCTTTATGTCTAGCATTTGCATGATCGTAATGCAGCTGTTATTAAACTCCTGTTGAGTAGGCATGTCAATAATCTTTGATCCAATTTTCAGCAGGCAGAAAACCGTAAACTTAACTTTTATCATCAATAACGCCGTCCTAGGAGTTGATGAAAATCCATTCTGTGACCTTTCCGCCAAAAAATTTTATTGAGTCGGTTTTGCCAGTTAGCATGTTACTGTAGTCTGGTTTGGTCCCCTTGCTAGCGTGCACTAAAATATACCCAAGGACATTCGCGCTTCACAGAAAAAAGCTCAATGATTGGTTAAAATCAGTAAGTCGTAGGTTTACTGAAAGCTCATTCTCCCATCAGTATGCTAATGATTAGAAATCCCGCCTAGTCTTGGGGTACACTCTATGGTTTTCTGAGCCATCCTGAGATTTGTGCCTTGGTCAGAATTTTGAACAGAATTGGAAAGAACTCAATTTTTTATCTTCGCACCTTCACAGATAAGCTCATGCGATGAGCAATTTGTTACAAACTGGGTCACCCTGCATGTATAGTTCAGGGACAGGTGTATTTCTGGTGTGCGTTATACGCACTGTTTTGCATCCAGCAGTAAGCGCTCAATTCCCTGCTGGTACAAGAATTATCTTATAACACTGGGATCGTACTGTTCTGGTAAGTGTTGCAATGTGGCTGCTTTCTTGAAGCCAAATTCACAGAGTTTAATTTCTCAGCAGTAAAGAGGGTGAAATGAGGTTATTTTTGGTCTGTTCTTATCATTGTCCCTCAGGTAATTGGAAAGGTCTATATTTTTAAAGAGCATATTTTTTAAGCACATAATTTTGACATTCACGTGGCAAGCAGACATAACCACCTAGAATTCTTGGCCCCATAAAAACATCTCACACTGGTCCCCACCACCCCACTGGAAATTATTGTTGTTAGTGACTGGAAATTACTGCATTTCCATAGATGCTTTCTGGTGTTAATGTGATTTTCGATAGCCAACCTTTTATCTGCCAGTGGGAAGCACTTCCTGATGTTCTGTGATGTCATATCTGATGTCATAGACTGGTGTGCTGTGATTACCATAGTTACGACTCAGCGTATTGACAGAGGGTTGCACAACCAATGCAAGTGGCATGGCTTCAAAAGCAGTTGGTGTGGACTAAATTAAATACAATTACACTGACCACTGATTACGCTCACTGTTCCTACATGCTCCATATGTTTGTATATGTTAGTATATGCCCTCCCATGGTTCCTGATACCATGAATACTGAGGGAGGTGATTGCCGGAATGATCCATACCTCTATAAATTGTTGTCGATGACATCTGCATATCAAACAGCTCACCTGCAAAAGTTTGATATTGCTCACATATAATTTACAGCCACCGAGAGAAAAAAGAAGATTGATTTGCCCTTTTCTCTCGCTTTCATCAGCAGAAGCTGTCTGTGCGTGTGAGTGTGCCCACGTCTTCCTGCTGTGCTTATATGTGCATGTACCTACAGTATAGTAGACAGTATGTGTGTGTGTGTGTGTGTGTGTGTGTGTGTGTGTGTGTATGCATGTGTGCAGGTGTGTGCGTGCGCACGTGCATGCAGGTGTGTATGGGTGTGCAGGTGTGTGTGTGTGTATGTATGTGTGCAGATGTGTGTGTGCGTGTGTGTGTACGCACATGCATGCAGGTCTGTATGGGTGTGTGTGTGTGTGTGTGTGTGTGTGTGTGTGTGTATGCATGTGTGCAGGTGTGCGTGTGTACGCACATGCATGCAGGTCTGTATGGGTGTGTGTGTGTGTGTATGCATGTGTGCAGGTGTGTGTGTGTGTACGCACATGCATGCAGGTCTGTATGGGTGTGTGTGTGTGTGTGTGTGTGTGTGTGTGTGTGTATGTGCTGGTGTGCGAGTGTGTGCGAGTGGACGTGCCTGAATGCTTGTGCAACCGAATCTGATTGAAAGGTCGTTTTTACTAGGCCCCTGAGACGCATGTTTGCCCACAGTCAGTACAGCAATATATATAGATCATTGTCATTTAAATGAGCAGCAACAACAATCAAACAAAAATGTAATTACATTTTTACCTCTCTAAGAGATAGAATTGATTTGGTTAGCTGGGAACATCAGAGAGGATCAGAAAGCCTCTTTAGGATTCCGTGATGAAGCGCTTTGCTAATTCACTTCGACAGGCGAATGGATTGTGAACAGAACAACATAGCCCGCACAGGGTTTACACATTGATTAACTTGAGGTCTGAGAAATATCAAAACCCCATCCTTCCCTCCAATCTGTTCTTCAGCTGTTCTCTGTAATTGGGTTAGAACGCGGGACTCATTGCATCTATTTTTCTTTTCCTTTTACAAACAGCCGCTCCCCAAGCAGACTGCCAAAAATGAAATTAATTTTTTTTTAAAGAAGAAAAAAAAAAAAAAATCAAATTTCATGCTGGCAAAAAATGTTACAGTGGTAGAGCGTCTGTCATAGGCCCATATAATAGATTTAATAAATAAAAGATTTAGACCTTTCATAGTCCTCAGCCGTTTCATTTCTATATAATCTCTGCCCCTTTGGCTCTCTGTCTGTCTGCACACAGCAGATCTTTGTGGAAAAACTGGTGAGCACATGTGTGCCTCTGCTATCATGCTACTGAAAACACTTGTAGGATTATAGCGAAAAGCCTGTCGTCGGAAATCAAACCAAGTCTCGAGCTACTGCTCAGGAAAAGCTGTGTTTTGACTTTTCCGTGAAGCACTTGATGGTAATACGTCTCTGATGTCAGTTCACAGGCTTTAATCGTGCTGCTTTGGGTGTGTCAGCACTCAGTTCCTAGTCTTGTGTTGATTTTTGGTTTCCTTTTGTATTAGCCTACCATTAGTAGCGTGTCGTTCTTCTGCTTGCCAGCAGACAAGTTCACTGGGAGGAATGCAAAATATATTTTGACATTTGACAGTAAATCTGGCAATACTAATATTCAGCTGACAGAATAATTCAACATTAAAATTGTCGGCCTACTTGGATTTATGTAAAACTTTGTACATAAAACAGGATTAACTATGAGAGATAAAACTAGAAAGAACATTACCGACTTGTGTGAAACACAAACTGGGACATGAAAAGATGTCTCCCCTCTCTCCCGCTGCAGAGGTCTGTAGAGAGTATCTGAGAAGCATGCAGATTTCATCATTTATTTTTGCCTGTCAAAAATAACAATAAATAATGTGTCCCATTTCCCAGTTTAAATGTCATCTTTCTAGCATCGGCCATGTGTTTCTGTCTACCAGAGGTACTCTCAGCTAAAGTATCTAATGACTGAACTGTTATGAGGGTCGAACTGGGATACCATTTAATGACACAAAGTCAAAAGTTAGGTAATCATACGATATTTGGTGATGTTATTCATATCGTATCATTGCATTTGTACCACCCATTGGGGTTCAACTCAACATTGTTGTAATGCGGTTATAACTGTTTATAAATGTTTATAGCTGCTTATTACAACTGAAGCAGACCATCAGACCAGTCTGACCTGTTCCCTGAAGGACTGCGTGTTTCATATTAAACGGTTGGCTTTTATATAGCGCCTTTATCCAAAGTGCTTTGCAATTGCTGCTTCTCATTTACCCATTCTTACACACACTCACACACCGACGGCTGCCATGCACAGCACCACCCAGCTCATCAGGAGCATTTAGGGGTTAGGTGTCTTGCTCAGGGACACTTCGACACAGCCCGGGCGGGATCGAACTGGCAACCCTCCGACTGCCAGACGACTGCTCTTACCCGCCTGAGCCAATGTGGCCCTAGTCTGGGATTTAAGAGTTAATAATGTTTACGAACACTCGCAGGGCTGCGCGGGTCATACTGTCAGCCCCTACGAACAGTCATAAGCGGGGTAATAAGCTGTTACGTAACGGTCCGCGGGATGCGAAGCGCGCTCCCCCCATCGCCCCAGAGAGAAGGGTTCCCACCGCCCCGCCGCTGAGCGCTTCCAGAGGAGGGAGACGGCTCTCTCTCTAAGTGCCTCTCTCCGTAATCAGCTGTGCGTCAGCAGAACGCCGCTTGGCTAGAGCGTGCGCTCGGGCCGTAAATCAGGGACTGGCTTTAGGCCCTCCGCCCGCCCGCCCGCCCGCTCCCCCGGGAGCGTCCCGGGCTCTCTCTGAGGCTCCGTCCCCCCCGGTACCGCCGCCGCCGCGCACCTGCTCGCCGGAGAGAGAGCCGAACGTCTGCCCCGCTCCTCCCGCCGCGCGCATTCGCCTCCCGGTCACGTAGGATGAGAACACGGCGGGTCTGTGGCCAAGCAGCGGTAGAGTTGGGTTCTGAGCCAGACCCCCCCCCCCCCCTCTCTCCTCCTCCTCCTTCTCTCTTTCTCTCTTTCTCTCATTCCCCCCCCCTCCGCCTCTCATCTCCCATTCCCCAAATGTTTCCCTCCCACTCCATCCTGAGCCAGCTCATCCCTGCATGCTGTAACCCTCAGCGTTTTTTCGCTGAACATTCAAGGCGTGTTGTGTTGTGCACAGAAACACAAACCGGTCTACATGTCGATTTCTCATGAATTGCTTTGAGATGAGGCCCTAGACAGACAGCAGGCCGGTCTGCCCCAGATCTAGCACACACCAAGGTAAATCTGTACCGCAGTGCTTAGCTTAAGCCACGGGCTATAGAGACCATTAGGGAACCATTTGCTGTGACGTGCCGTGCAAAAGCCTTGGAGTTGAGACTCCATTTTCTATCCTCTTCTGCATCTCTTTAATACCGTATTACGCCACACAGGAAGCGGGAGATAAGGGTCGCGGGAGGAAGCGGAAGGCTTTGTCTCGATCCGGAGAGCCGAGGCAGTACTCCGAGGAGCTGAGAACACAGAAGTGGTGAATCCAAAAGGCCGGCTAAGAGGTAACGCGGTCACAACGTTTCAGCAACGCTGCGACAATGTTACTCTGCGCCGCGGATGCCAGATCCCGCTCCCGTGGGAACGTTGTGTGCCGGCCGGGGGGGAGCCCGCCCGCGGACAGCACGCTCTGAACTCTCGAGTCACAATTTATGACAAATCCTCATTCGCCACCGAATCGGACGCCAAAAGGAAAGAAGGAAGCTTCTTCACTGGCCTGGACCAGGGCCACAGCTGGCCTTGGCCCTCCCCTCTGTGCTTCTGTTCTTCCTCTGCAAGGCAAGGTACGAGGTGTTAAGCAATCTCAATAGTGAATGAGAACCGACGGCTCGTCTGCACTGAAAGCCCTTTATTTAAGTTTGTTTTTTAAAATCAATTCTTAAGGACTTCTGGAGTGAATCCAGACTTTTTGTTTGTTTATTTGCTTGTTTTTTATGCAGATTATCATTACTCATTTTATCAGCAGACACTCAAGGTTTTTTTTGCATTTTTTTTTTTATTTCACAGCATTAGCGTCAAGTGCAAAAATATCAGGAACAGGAGTAAACAAAAGAAAAACTAAATGCAGAAAAGGAGAAATGAAAAGCATTTCACTTTTTCCATTTCTCAGCATAGCCCAGAATGTATTATCTTTTAACCCCAAAATACAAACAAACTTTTAAATATTACTGACAATGGACAACACCGTATTATTCAGCTCTGCATCAAATAAACATCAAATTGAAATGTAGCTGGACATATGATGCATTTTGAAAAGGGCTTTTTTGCTGAAGGCTGTGGGTGGAAGAGGATAGGAGCTTGTCCTTCAGGTTAGAAGTACATTTATCTAACCAATAACTCACACCATTACCACACAACACAAAGCTCGGTGTAAAACCAGCTCTGATGGAACACTGTTTATCTCTAATAGAGTCGATTTAGACCCCGCTGGACTCGCATGAACTCGCCGAGAGCTGATTCAACACTGTTAACTGTCCACAGTTCAGGTATCAGAAATGGGTCTCAGACACTGAGAAAGCCAATGGGAAATATTTGTATATTGAATAATAAATGTTATTCATGATGACGATGATGATGATGATGGGGTGGAGGAGGAGGGAAGAGTTGAGCGAATGAGCTTGGATCACGAGGCTTTCCTCTCCTCCTCCTGTGGGGTTTATCTGACCCATCGCAGAGATAATCCCGTCCCAGAACCCTTCAGCCCAGAGCGCTCTGAGGCAGGCCATCACATCTTTATCTGAGAAATATAGACGTGTTATACATGTTCTCTCTTCCTCCCACCCCCCAAAATGTATGTGTCACACAATTTGGCTGGCTCACTGCTGCTACTGCTGCCCCCTACAGGCCATGCATATTCAGCGCCTAGGCTGAAACCACACTGTGCTGTCTGCACATTCAGTGCTCTGGTTGTGGAGTATTTTAGTACTTCTACAGCTGGAGCTAATACAAGGTTAGGGGCAGTGGGGTAATATAAGGCTCTGTCAGTTTTAAAACCGTGCTGTGGAGTGGTTGCGTACTGGGCTGCAGGCTTGTTGTGCGGGCAGGTTAAAGAGCTCTGTGTCCTACTCAGGTCTTGTTTGTTTTTTTTAGCCATTTTGTATGCTCGTACTTTTTCTCTCCCACTGTTTTTCTCAACCACTTTTGCTCGATTTATTCTCTTTCTTTCAGTCTCTCTGTCTGTTCCTTGACCTGTTCCCATCTCTCCCTCCTTCTGCTACTCTCTTGCTCTTTCGTGATTCTCAGCATGCATATCTTCTCTTGTAACTCTTTTGTTTTTTCTGCCCTTTTGTCTTTCTCTCCTTCTAACCCACTCTCTGTATCACTCTGTCTTTCTTCCCCACTCCCTCTTCTCCTCTCTCTGTCTCTCACCCTCACTCCCTCTCTTTCTCTCTCCCACTCTTCCTCACTCCCTCTGTCTCTCTCTCTCTCACCCTCTCTTCCTGACTCCATCTATCTCACTCTCTCTCTTCCTCCCTCCATCTTTCTCTCCCTCTCTCACTCAATCCCTCTCTCTTGCCCTCTGTCTCCCTCTCTTCCTCACTCCCTCTATCTTGTTCTCTCTCTCTCTTCCTCCCTCCCTCCCTCCCCCCCCACCCCCAGGTGAGTCTCTTTTCCCAGCTGATAGCATCTCCAGTCTGTGTTTTGGCTGCCAGCTTGCGTTGTCTGGTGCTGTACGTTTGGCCTTATCTCTCCAGTGTTGTGTGTTGGGAAGTGAACCCAGGAGGCCGCTGCCTGCGGTCCCGTCTCCTGAAGAGCTATGATCCGATATCATGAGTGTAACGCAATATTTCTGTATCAGACAATCTGTGTTTGAATTAGCGCGTGGCAGGGCGGCACACGTTGGCGGACACTCTGCACCGTGCGCAGCTCAAAAGGCTATTAATGCGCTAAAATGTGGAGTAATATGACAGATTTCAATCGGTTTGAGCGAAAGAGTAGAACTAGGGGAAATGGCGGATGCTGGAACCTCGCATTGTGTCGCACACATTTGGCGGACTTGCGAACGCTAAGAACACGTCTGACAGTGACGAAGCGACACTTTAAAGTCTCCCTTCCTGTTAAAGTAAGTTATTTTTACCTCAAACATCCTCACCTTCCACAGTTTCAGTGACTTTGTTCATGGTTGACGAAAGTGTAAAAATGTGACAAATGGTGAAAATGCTATGTGCTAAAACATAAATTATAGGCCTATCCATTGGCATATTTTGCGTATTTAATTTTAAATGTTAAATGCTAACATGAAGTTAAGTGTTACATTTAGAATTTAATGATAGGCCTGCTGGTTATAAAGAAATCCTTTACCTACTTTATGTCACGCATATAATAATACAACAATAATACTGTTGAAAATATTTTTTAAAACATTGAATACTCTCTAAAACTCTCTAAAATGCGAGAACTCACTGTGCCAGCAAGACTACAATGTATTTAGAATTATTTTCCACCACTCAGTACATTAGAAAACAACTACTGTAAGGTGTGTACCGTACTTCACTACACGTCTGCATTATTTTCCCTTATTGTAATCCTCTTACACTTAAATCATTACTTGAACTGAATAATTATTTTACAGTTGTGCTTGGTGTCCTCTGTAAGTGCTGTATTTCAGAATTTCCTTTCACTGAAAATCTACAAAGTTATATATTGATTTCCTAGTTATGTTTAATTTGTGAGAATTTACCACGTAGTCCCAAGAAAGTGACCTTTGTGCAACTGGACTACTTGCTGCTTGTAATCCAGGATATTACCCGTTCATCAGGAATTGCAGTTGGAGTTGTAAAGAGTTGTGTGCAGCTGTGTGTCAGAGTCTCATGCAGTCTGAACGGTCGGTCATCGCTGTCATCACGCCGCGATGCCGGCGGGATATCGTTCCCTCCGGAACGCCGACAGACACGCCGAAAGCACCCGATCCTCAGGATCAGAAGCGGGGCGTGCGGGGAACGTGAAACCTCGCCGTGTACGATGACAATCTCTCCGGGGCCGCAAAGGACCCACACGAATTCCTCCGCCAAACTCCCTTTCTTTCTGGGCAGCCTACAAAAGAGGCACATTAAGTGACCTTTCTTGGTTCAGCCATGAACATGGCTCTTTCACTTAAAAAAATAAAAATAAAAGTTTTTATGCAATTCTAAATATTATAACTGTATAGAAATATTATACATAAATACTACGCGGAGCTCTTCACCAAGTCATTACGCGGTGGTTACGGACACTGAAATAGAGAGGCGTAAAAAAGATCTCTCTAGCTTCGACTCCATTAAAGAGTCCATTGGATTGCACATACGTCTGCAGCCCAAAGGGCCCTCCAGGTCTGTACTGAGGCACAGCTGAGAGACAGAGGGTCCTGGGTAAACAATGGGGCGGGGAGGGAGATGAGGCTGGCTGGTTGCTGTGGGGGTCAGTGCCCCCATTATTGTCACTCTTATTACTGCTGACAGTTTTATTATCAATCCCCACTGCTACAGGCCATCGCACAGGCAGGGCGGGGCCCAGCTTCATCTGAATAAAGTCATGGCTAAGCAGAGGATGCTCTTTTGTAGCCATCGGGGTAGTGTTTTCAGCCCCCCCCCCCCCCCTCCCTGTTAGCACAAATCACCGTTGCAATGTTTTACAGCGTGGCAGCGAGGTTTGTGTAAGGCTGTGCATACTAATGTTGCCGCAATGTTTTACGAGGTTACCTTTGTTTCGCTACCTCCTGGTAGCGGCTTTGAGGCTGGCCCGGGAACAGGTCAAAATCACGCACGCTTATTTCCAGAGAGACGATTTTAAAGATGACTTCGGCGCCAGGCAGTATCTGGAGGACGCATCGTTCATTCATTGGGTATGTTCAGATAACGGACTGCAAGGCCACAGACGATGTGCTCATTCAGACTCTGCCGAAATGCCTTGACTGATTTCTCACTTCTACCTGTGAGGTTCCCAGAGAGGAGTGAGCTTCTCTCAGAAACGAGTGCCCTCAGAGCATGCTCGTTGGTTACATTGACAGATACCACGAGCACAATTCGCCTTCGGTGACAATAGACCTCGTTTAAGCCGGTCAATCCCATTAAAAATGTCTACCTTAAGGAAGTACTCACCTCCAGAAAATCCTCACACTCACCTGATTTTTTTTTGTTTCTTCATAATCTGGACCAGACTTTTTTTATATATATATTTGAAAATATATTGATGTATATGGTCAATATAATGCAACATTTCATGATATCTTCAAATACACACTCAGTGAGAACTCTATTAGGTATTTTAGACTGATGCGTGTGTCCAGAGATGCTCTTCTGCATACCACCGTGGTAATGTGTGATTATTTGTGTTTCTGTCACTTTCCTGCCAGCTATGACCATATATTTTCCATAAGGAATATAGTCCACATATGTACAATATATTGCGGTATATTTAATTCTATAAGGGCATCTTTTGAACAAAGAGCAGTTCAGTCAACAACATTCCACTGCCAGTGATAATCCCTCAGCATAGTTCACAGTGGATACATCCCTCTGTGTGAATAAGAATGAAGGCTGCCAGATTGTTTGATTCCTTTAAGTAAAAATGAATGGACATCGACAGCAAGGTCATGGGGTCAGCCATCATATTGAGTGTCAAAGGAACATGCCTTACAGTATATCTCCATCCCGATTGGACGGTGAGATCTACGGTAAATGTTGAAGCGAGGTTAGCATGCTCACAGGGTCATAAAAGATTCTCTCATAACACTGCTGCACTACTGCCTCCTCCGTGTATCGGCTGCATGTCCTAAAGGTATCCACGCTCGGTTCTTATTAATCTTACACACGGCTGTGTTGGTATTCACAATCGCTTGAGGTTCAAGGTTTCTTTATTAGTATCCTTGAATCTGTTGTGCAGGCAGGAGATTCAGCCATCCAGAGTTGAAAAAAACAAGAACATCTTGAGAACCTTTTTGCATTTCCAGAAGTTGCCGCACGTTGGGATGTGTGGGGACGGGGGGTGAGGCCCACACCAGCGATGCCTGTGAGCCGGCAGTGTGTGGTGATTAATTGGACCTCATTTTGGCGTCCGCTGCACTTGCCTAACCCAACCTCTGCCCCCCCCCCCCCCCCCCCTTCCCCCCCTCCCCACTCTGGCATTCCTCGCAAGTCCCCCGAAAAAACCTCGCACCTCCGCTGGCGGGCCGCGGCGACTTCATGCATGAGCGCCAATGTGATTGAGACGGCTTTTTTGGGGGATTTCATTCGTCATTGTAATTAGCCATAATCACGGGCGTCCGGGGTGCCTGAGAACGTGTGAACGACCGATTCACAACCCCGGCCCATTTGAATATGAATCTCCACAGTAACTGACCATAAAACAGGGCCAGACAAAGGGCCTCTCACTTGAAGATTCTGTGCAGCCCCCCAACTGCCCCCCTCCCTCTGCCAGCTCCTCTCTCTCTCTGCCACCACGACCCCCTCCCCTCCCCTCCGAACCCCCCCCCGCCCCACTCCGGGGCCCGGCCTCCCTAAAACAAGGCCCGCTTAATGAAGACAATATGGTATTCTTTCTCCTTGAGCGGCGCTGAAGGGACTGGGGATCTTTGCAGGCCTGCCAAGGACAGGGGACAAAGAGGCGAGGCGGAGAGAGGGAACACAGAGCCTTCTGAAGACCGCCGAGACGCACAGCACAGGCCTTTCCATCCTTCAGAAAGCCACAGTGTCTCTCTCTCTCTTTCCACCCCTCTCCCTCTCTCTCTGTCCCCTCTCTCTCCTTCTCTGTCCTCCCCTTTCTGCCTCTCCCTCTCTTTCTCACAAACACTTGCCTCCCTCTCTCTCTCTCTCTCTCTCTCTCTACCACTCTCTCTGCTTCTCCCTCTCTTTCTCACAAACACTTGCCTCCCTCTCTCTCTACCCCTCTACCCCTCTCTCTGCCTCTCCCTCTCTTTCTCACAAACATTTGCCTCCCTCTCTCTCTCTGTCCCCTCTCTCTCCTTCTCTGTCCTCCCCTTTCTGCCTCTCCCTCTTTCTCACAAACACTTGCCTCCCTCTCTCTCTCACACAGAAACACTTGCTCTCTTTCCCACTGTATCTCTCTCACACATATACTTGCTCTCTCTCTCTCTCCTTCACTCTCAAACACTCCCCCCTTTCTGAAGCTGTAGCAATAGGAACCTCTAACGCAAATTAAAACCTCCATCTCCATCATCAAACGAAGTAGAAAAGAGCGAAAGAAAGCCCCCCCTCCCCCCATTCACCAAGTTTTGCTCTTTTTTTTAACTCATCTGTCCCTCCCAAAAATGTCCCAGAGCACTAACAAACCCGACAGTAAAGTGGGCAGATTCTATGGTATATTAGCCAGTTCAGTACGCTGACCTGTTTGACAGGAGCGGGTCTAAACCACAGGCTTGCAGTTGTTCATTATTCTGTGCTAAGCGGTTTGGGAGTCTCGACAAGCTCTTCTGGTCTCCGCTGGTGATTAATGGAGATCCCCTGGACCTCGCGTTTGAAAAATTAATGAGGAAATGCAATAATTGCTGTGAATACGTTAACGCTATTACACTTGCAAATGAGGGCGCTGCATGTAAAAAAAGACACGTAAAGTAAATTCCTGCTAAAATAAATTATAGTGGTTTATCTTAAATACTCGCTGCATAATGAATAGATTTATGAGAATTCTACTAGAAAGACTAATGGGTACATGGTATAACTAGCAGTGCTGATGTTTTGTTTTCTTTACTATTTCTGAGACAGCACATTTTTTCAGATAGTTATTAGGCTTCTGTGCCAACATATCTCAATGGCCACATAGAAAGCGTACACCCACGCACACACACACACACACACACAATAAAAGCCAAGATATCATTCTGTCGAAATATTTTCAACAACTGCACAAAGTACATCACCATTCTGATAAGACCATTCACATTCATTTAGCACACAGCAATAGCTCAATTTTCTTGTCGACCTAGAAAAAAAACTAAGCAAAAAATTAGGAAAAAACAACATGCAAGCTGAATCGGTGTGTCCTCTGTTCACGGTCACATTAGTGTGTGTGGGTCTGTGCTCGCCTCGGTGAGGAGGGCTGAGTTTACACTGCGGCTCTCTGTCTCTCTCCTGGTCTGCCCCAAGGAAGCACAAGACTTAGCCTGCCACCTACTGGCGAGAGGGCTTTTCATTCCCAAATTCTCACAGAGGAACGTCCCGGGCAGTTGGGACCGGGCAAAGATATCTAGGGTGCATGACAATGTTAAAGAAATGTATCCTCCTTTCCTCCACTTGTCTCCTCCCCCCATACTTCCGGACTGGAGACACATTTTTTTTGAGTATTGGGACGTACCCCTCCTCTCAGCAAAGGTACCAACAGGGTGGGAATGTCAAAAGGGAAGAGGTGGCTGTGAAACATAACTAAGGACCGGAGGGGTCATGGGCTCAAAGCCTGGTATGGGCCATCTCTGCCTCGAAGCAATGCTCATTCCACAGCTGAATACAAATGTGGAGTTTGATTGAAGCTTTCGCCGACGATAGGGTCGCCGTCCAGTTTTTGACCAGAATGACCGTTTTTAAAATAATTTGTGCAGGTCCATACAATGTAAAGTCCGGCCTGAGGAATTAAGGAACCAGTGGTTTTACATTAATTCGCGGGTGACACCCAGGTCAGACAGACAGCGATTAAACTTTCAGCTGTGCGTGTTGTCCCGTTTTGACAAATTTGTTTTCCCAACCTAACTACAGTGTGTGCCGTACCCACATGTCAGGACTGCACTATGCTGTTCCTCATGGAAAGACAATATAGTTATTGTGCACCATATACTAAGTACTGAGAGCCTCCTGTGATCTACAGTACATCCTGCAGTGCAGTTTTCTTCCACACAGGGTCTAACGGTTGCTTCGTGCTGTGCTTTGTGATGGAATGGCTGACTTGTCGCGTGCAGCATTAATGAGATTTGTCACGATAATAGTGTAGTTGCCGTGTGTCATACATGCCAGTTTTGCACATTGCTGTGCTTTACAAGATACGCTACGCTTCCCATATGCTGTATCCCATGAAGACACTGCTCTGTGCTGTCCCTGGTAAGATTAACTGCCCTTGCTGTGTGCTGTACCCTATGAAGACACTGCTCTGTGCTGTCCCTGGTAAGACAAACTGCCCTTGCTGTGTGCTGTACCCTATGAAGACACTGCTCTACCCTTCTGAAAAAACAACTCCTCCCAGAAGAGGAACAGGTCTCTCTCGGTATGGACACCCAGCTCAGTCTAGGTCTTGAAACAGCTGGTAGCCGGTTGACCAGTTAGACCAGCTCTATACTCACCATGATTTGACTAGCTCAAGCTATATTTTGAAACAGCCGGTAGCTGGCATTTCAAGCTGGGCATAGCTGTCCCTGCTAATACTAACGGCCCTTGCTGTGTGCTGAGTCCCGGGTGGGAGTGTAGTGGCCCTGCGATGCTCGGCGTGTTAGCATCGTGTCACGCTGCTCTTAGGCTCCACATCACTGCACGACGTCTCTCCCCCGAAGACCACGGAGCGACACGCCGCTCCGCCACTCGTGGAGGCTCGTCTGTTCCCCAGCCCCCTCCGGTGTCACCGAAACGGGCGAGAGATCATTTCGTCCTCTTTGTAGCTGCCGTTGTTCCCGCCCGCTGCTGACATTCAACGATTTTCGATGACGTTTCCCCGTCTCGCTGCGCGTCCGTCTTTGACCAGAGGACCAAATCCCGTTCCACGCGGACGGATGAAAACGTCAGGCATGGCGGTATCGATCGGCCGGCGAAAGGCCAGACGCGTTTGATTGTTTTCTCTGCCGTCTGCGGGGAGCCGGCAGGGGGTCGGGAGGCGGGCAGAGCGGAGGACGCCGACCGGAATAAAATGAAATAACTCATTAAATTATTAATTGGGTTGAGGTGCGTGTGTGCCCCCCCCCGGGCTGAATGAATCGATGCCTGTCACTCTGGTATTGTGTGACATTCTCACTTTTCTGAGCTGCTGCTGCTGCTGCATTCTCCCAGTATCCTCACTCCAGATTTGGAGAAAGCGCGGTGGGTTTGGTTAGCCTGAAGCGTGGCGGGTGTGGGGGTTTGGTTAGTCCGAAGCATGGCGGGTTTGGTCAGCCAAAAGCATGGTGGGTTTGGTTAGCCTGAAGTGTGGCGGGTGTGGGGGTTTGGTTAGTCCGAAGCATGGCGGGTTTGGTCAGCCAAAAGCATGGTGGGTTTGGTTAGCCTGAAGCGTGGCGGGTTTGGTTAGTCTGAAGCATGGTGGGTTTGGTCAGCCCAAAGCATGGAGCGTTTGGTTAGCCTGAAGCACAGGGGCTTCCGTCAGGTAAAAAAAACCCCCAAAAAAACATAGGGGGCGGAACGGGCGATCAATCTCAGATCCATGTTGGGACCAATCAAAAGGTTTTGCTCTCTACAGCAGAGCAAAATGATTGGCCCTCTGGCTCAAGACCCCCAGCTTGTAGGGCATTCAACTCTCAAATCAAAATATGAATCCCTTGGTGTAGCGAGGAGGTCCTGGTTTCTGCACTAGTCCCGTGGGGAATCTGTATGTAGCATGTATCTCTGCTTTCTCCATGTGAATAAAGTTAAAAATACAAAAGGAAGGAGTACTCCCCAATCTTAGTGTGCATATGTTAGATGTATTATAATGTATTTATAATATGTTGGACTTTATATACCTTCATGTAAAATCCAGGTATGACCATCTTGAAATGACAGCAGTTTCAAAACATAGCTTGTGGTGGTCAAACCATGTTACATTATTACATTATATTATTGGTATTTGGCAGATGCTCTTATCCAGAGCGACATACGGTTGATTAGACTAAGCAGGAGACAATCCTCCCCTGGAGCAATGCAGGGTTAAGGGCCTTGCTCAAGGGCCCAACGGCTGTGCAGACCTTATTGTGGCTACACCAGGATTAGAACCACCAACCTTGGTGTCCCAGTCATTTACCTTAACCATTACACTACAGGCCGCCCCAATGTTGAGTATGGAGCTGGTCTGAACTGGTCAACCAGCTACCAGTGGTTTCAAAACACAGCTTGAGCTGATGTTTTCAGCAGGTTGTAGATGGCATCTAATATAGGCTGGCCCATTTCAAGTTTCTATATAAAGAGACCGGTTCCTTTTCCGGGCTGAATATTTGTGGCTTTGGTATAAACTGCACATTTGAATACCCATTTTTCTCAGTGGAGTTGTCAGGCCAGGCCTACATCTGGAGATGAAAATGTGGCAGAGTTGAGTGGCTCTAGATGTGCTTTCTGTTCCAGGAGCACCTTGCTTCTCCCCTGGGCCAAGACTGTTCTGGGCCAGGATGCTACCAAACCCCCCCCCCCCCCCACCCCAGCTGAAATGAGACCCCATAAACCTCCCGTCTGTTGCCGGCGCTGTTTGGCTTCCGGGGCCCGACCCAGACACGCCTCTGCGGCTCGAACGGTGTCACCTCCCGGCGCCGACCGTCTCCGTCCCGAGGCGCGACAAATCAGCCGTGCGCACGCCCCAGTGCGGCGGTCCTCCCGGCCGATAAATCAGGCCTCGCACACGGAGGGACGGGCGAACAGATGGGACGCTCGGGGGGCGAGAGATCGTTCCCGGCGCTCCGCTACGCACGGCCAAAGCTCTGCAGACGCGGGAGACGCGCCTCCTGCATCAATTAGGCGGACAGGAGCGCAAACTCGCCCGGCTGCCCGTTCCCCCCGTCACCCGGCGGGTCTGAAGAAGGCTTCCTGTCTGACGAGCGGCCATTTTAATATTCAAATACGTGGCTGCGTCGTGACAAATTTGGCAGTCGCTCCGTGTCTCTTGTATTCTTTGGAATTGATGGTCGTCCCACCGCCTACCAGCGAGAAGCGAGGGGTGACGGAGAATCTTACCTGGCAAATTGTGTGCCTATGGAACAGCAAAACTCATTTATCTTTGGGAGATGACAGTAGATTCTGCTCTGCCCTCGGGGGCCTCGGGTTGTGAGTGCTGGGCTGTGTATTAATCCGATATCTCAGGGATACTGCTTTGCAATGTATTCTTATACAGAAGCATTTTTCGCCAAGCTACGTATACTACATTCACATTCAATCGCTTCCACTGACAAGTCCTCTATAAAACGGTCACTTTATAACGTTTCGACTTCAGTCTGCAAAGTTCTGTGATAATATACAAGATAGCATAATGTCACAGACGGTTCGGTTCCTGTGCAAATGTTTTCCTTGACTTTTCAATGACCTTTTAAGGATGAATGCATAAAGGACAAAGGGATTAACTATTTTTAAGGATTAATCTTCAAATTTCCCATGAAATTGCACTTGTTTGAAAATGAAATGGAGGAGGGAATACTGTTCTGGCTGCACTGTATCACCTTTGTATTTGCCTTTGGTAGCAAACATTAGTCACCAATGATATGAGGTAGTGAGCGCTATGTACAAATCATCACAATGCGCTTATTAGATTTAGTACCTTTCATCAACCTACTAACAGATGTGTGTATTTTGCTTGTGTATGTTGTACAAAAGAAAAAACTTTTTGTGTTGGTAAGTTTTCCATGACTTTATTTAACCACAGTGCATGACTTCCAAATCTTCCTCAGAGGAAAGAGTCCTTCATGGTCCGTGGGAACCCTGGAAGAAGTTTTGCGACTCATTAACCAGACTGATGCCACACTGACATTTCATAATCACGGGGACTTCATTTGTCGGAACATGTCGCATGTCAACGCGGCTTGACAGCGGCGTCCCTCCCTGGAAGCGGCATCACGCGAGGGAACAGAGGGGGTTTCAAAGACACGGCACTCGCACTGGCACATTTTCGGGACACATGCAACAACGGCGAAGAAAACACGAGACGCTGCGGCGTATGTGAGACAGCCGGCCGGCCTCTCTGCGGGGTGCCTGCGCCGCTGGGCGGAGAGAACAGGAACAGGGACCAGCGATTGGGATCAGCGCTCGGCAGGAGAAAGCTCACTTGTGCGAAAAGTAATTGCGCCTCCTCTCAGAAACGGTTAGCCTGGAGTCGGGGGGGGGGGGGGGGGTGCGACTCTCATTGCAGCGGAGTGTATCCGCTCCCTCCGCTGTCAGGAGACTGCCGGAGACTGGTTGTCCATCATCTGGCTGTCACGGTCCCACCGGTCCCTCTGGAGTGCGCGACAGAGATAGCGGGAAGTCTATCTTTATGTCCGTGAAAGCGTCAACTCAAGTGAACCACGGGGCCACGTGCTCAGTTGCCAACACCCTGCCCGTCTGTCCGAGGATCAATTCCATCATCAAAATCTTCTGTAGTACCCGTCCCCCCCCGTCCACCCTCTCCCGTAACAACAGCAGGCTCCCACCCCACACAATCCACTTGCGAAATCTTGCACCATTTAAGCGAATTAAGATAAATTCATTTCTCACTCCTTGAGGTGTTGAGCGACTGAAGATCCATTAAGGGGGCACCGGAGGGGTTGACACCTCGGGCTGGGATTGACGCGCGCTCGGCTGTTGGGGCGGGGGAGGATCAGGGACGGTAACGGAGCTGCCGGCCGTGGGGATCGCAGGAATCGATGGAGAAATATCGTTTGGCTCCTATCCAGACCTCGGCGGTTTCAGAGGGCCCCCTGGAAGAGTGGGCGCCTGGCCTTCCTGCAGCTGCTGGCCTGAGCCTCCCCCCCTCCCCTCCCCCCCCCCCCCCCCCCCCGTCGCTAAGTCACGCAACCGAGGCTGCGCAGTGTCCAGATGTCTTCCGGAAACATCTGCGAATTCGTGCGAGCGGTTTGCCCGCGAAGGCCCTCCGGGTTCTGAAGCAGCCTGCGTCGGTGTGGGCGGGTTTTGCAGGAGCGCTGCTTTTCCTGTTGTCCTCCCACCTCCATCTTCCTCTGCTTGCTTATCTACCATTTCGAGCCCCAGCTCCCCCATCCCAGTAATCAAGCGGAAATAATCAGCCCTGCCGGCGCCTGTGTGAGACGGTACTGCTCCAGACTACCAACAACCTTGGAGCTACGGTCCACAATGCATCTGGCCCCCCCCCCGGTGACATCACAACACTCCTCTGCACCTGTGGCTTCTTCACAGCCCTGTCTGTACCTCTCAGTCGCTGCTCCAGACCCAGCTGCTGCTATAGCAACCGCCAGCTGCCGGCTGACCTCCCTGCTAACACCATCAGACCGCTTTATCTTATCTGAAACTCCGCGGCCTGGCCTGGCTGCCGTTAATGCACCCCAGCCTCCTCCGTCTCCTGCACACATTTCTCATTCCTGCTGCTGATAGTCCTCTGTCCGTCCCTCCAGGAGGTGCTCCTCAAGCCCTCGGCGCCCTAGTGGTGGAATGAGGTTCCAGCCTCTTTCAGGACACCCGGGTTACTCTCCAACCTCCGCTGCCTTCTGACGACTAATCTCTGTAGATTACACCTGGGGTCACCCAACCTGCATCTGCCCTCATCTGCTGGTTGAACTCAGCTGGTTGAACTGTAGTATGCCATTTCGGCTGTACTGATAGCCGAGTACTAGCTATGATCTTAGCTTATACTGGACTCTTAATCTTTGTGCTGTTTCGGATAAAAAGGCCCTGTGAGGTGAGGTCTCCTTCTTGCGTACAGTAGTTGTGTGCTATGGGCTGCACTCTACCTGGAACATTTTCTGTTTGTTTTTGGCACTTTACCTTATATTGTCCTGTTATTCACCCTGGATCAAGGCATCTGCCAAATAAAATACAAATAAAAAAATAAATAATAAATAAATAAAACAAATCAATAATTAATCCGATAACTGTGAGGCTAACAGTTTTTTTCTAAATCTTCACAAGTATCTCCCTTCCCGGCTGGCTCTCCTGGATTTGAATCTGATCTCCGACAGCTTGGAGTTGATCCCGGTGCCTATCTGTCCCTTCCTGGCCAGCGGGAACTTCGCCAGAGTGGCACCTGGAAGAACAGCCACGACAGCAGTTGGTGAAAGCAATGCGAGTGACAGCGTAGGCGGCCATTTTGTACAGCCGTGCCAACGCTGTCAAAGCTCCTCAGCAAATGATGATGAATACCAATGGATTATTGGACGGGAGCTACCCCTACGGTGGCATTAACCTTTGAGAGCCTCATTCTCCATTCATGTATTCCCATTCATTTTCAATGCGTGGAAAAGTGTTGACTGACTGGCCCCTGAATTCACCGCCACTCCAGAACGCTGTTCCAGCGCACAGCCAAATCGCATGCACGTGAATGGGTCTTTATGTTAATGCGCTTATCAACACCCTATTCATCCCGGACAGTGGGCAGCCGGCATTTAACGAGTTTGAGGTTAAGTACATGAGACTGGTAATGTGTGCATGAGTCGACGCTGTGAGTGAATTGGCCCATGACTGCGTGAGCACGAACGTGAGTGGGTGAGCGAAAAACACACAGGGGCGGGGTGGGGTGGTGAATGAGTGAACAGGGGGGGGGAAGTTGGGGTTGAGAGGGTGCATGGCTGACGGAGGACCGAACCAGGGACTGGGGGGTGCGTATTTGGGGAGAGGGCGAGGAAAGCGAGTGTACTGTAAATAGCGTCCAGCTTGTGGGGGTCCAGGCCCGCACGGTGGTTGGGGAAGGTGGGCCTCCGGCTCCGCCCTCCTCTCAGGTTGCTATGCAACAGGGTGTCCATGTCGAACACGCCTAGCAACAGTGTCCGTGCCATCGCCGTGGGTGACGGCGCTTGGATTGCCGCGTGCCACGCCCTGGCCTCGCAGAACACGTTGGAGCCTGGGTACACTTCCACCTGACGCACCTGCAGATACAGAGTCACTGTGGGCCTGTGTGCTCAGGGGAAAACACACCGACATATTGTTTATATGTACAACACAGACATTCAGAGAGGCCCTCCAGCTGTGAGAGTACACTGCAGAAAAAAAAGTCTCAGCAAGTATTTTGTTTTATATTCAGCCTTAAAATCTTATTGCTATTTTCTATTACAAAATTAATCTCAATGAGGTGAGACAGATTTGCCAATGGGATAAGAAAATTTCACTTGTCAAGCAAAAAGTAACTTAAAATAAGATGGTATTTTCTACTCTAAAAAAGTCTCATGTATATAGTCTCTGATATATAACACTTGTTAAGGCGGGTCTTTCTTTTTTCTTTTTTTTTTGCCGTGAGCGCTGCTACCTCAGCGATAAGGCAAGGGTTGGACCAGCTAAGACTGAATACACAAAGTACACTGCAAAAAAGTCTCAAGTATCTTTGCCTACCAATCTCAAATAGAAAATATTAACTTGTGTTAAAGTACTGTTTGCTTGACAAGTGAAATTTTCTTACCTAATTGGCAAATTTTGAACCAAGTTAACCGGTCTCACCTCATTGGCAATATGGTTGTCTTTTCTGTTGAAAAAAAAAAGATTTTAAGTCTAAATATAAGACGAACATACCTGTTGAGACTGACTAATTTCTTGGGTTTTGCAGGGTAAAGGGTAAGCACTAAAGACTCAGCGTTAGTCCCCAGGGCGTGTAGCCGGACTCACGTGGTTAACGTCGTTCCCGGAGATGCGGCGGTGCTCCAGCTCCGAGCAGTCCCTGGCCGGGGGGAGGTCGGGCGAGCTGCAGGCCGAGCTGGGACACGTGTGGCAGTCTTCATCCGTGATGACCACGGGACAGACCACGCCCCCGTCGTCATCGGTGACCACGTACTCGCCGTCGCCGTCGTCCCTGCCCAGGCCGGACGGCATGGCGGGCACGAACGGGACCGCGTCCGGCCTCCGGGGGGCGCTGGTGGGGATGGTCTGCATGAACTCCGACCTCTCGGGCTTCCGCACGCAGGCCGGCGCCGCGTGGATGAACTCCGACCCGTCCGTCACCGATTGGCCGAAGCTCGGGCTGTCCGCCCCCGGGTGTGCGTGTGCAAAGTCCGGGCCGCTCACTCTGGCCGTGCAGACCGACAGGGTCTGCTTCATGGAGGTGAGAAGAGAGGGAATCTCTGGAAGAGCAAGAGGAGGGAGAAACACAGGCAAGGGGTAAATGTAACAAAATCAATAACATATCAGCTTATCAGAACTGCCAAGCTAACACAAAATGTTCTAACGCATGTACTGACAATGTCTAACATTGTTCTAACAATGTTGCTGCCAATGTTGTAACATTGACACATTCCGGGAACATTGTGAGAACATTTTGTATTCGCAGCGTGTGGACAATGCCATTGCTGATTCTATGCAAAGTGTATACTTCAATGCTGAAGGTCCTTTCTGAAGGTCTGGCTGAATAGAGACTCAATGTCAGGGGCGGAGCTAGCCGCTAACCTCATAAATCTGGGTGCAAGGCATGATGAGAGCAGGTCCGCTTTAA
The DNA here is from genome assembly GCF_963514075.1 of Conger conger. Lineage (NCBI taxonomy): Eukaryota > Metazoa > Chordata > Actinopteri > Anguilliformes > Congridae > Conger > Conger conger. Next base: position 21,953,286 of record NC_083777.1, on the reverse strand, counting down.
AGGTACTCTAATTTATTATTTGTTAATATTTAACGCAAATGATACACAATGTTACTTCTTACAGTTCATTAAACAGTGTTTCTCGTGGACTCGGCCTGAGTGAGTGTGTGTTTGGGTTCTCAGGGGGCCCCCCATGGTTGCTCATATGCGCTCTGCCCACGCCACCCCCGCTATTTCCACTCGTGCTCACCGTTTATCAGCAAGTCCTTCAGTCTCCGGTTCTCCTCCGCCATTTCGGCCTTCTCCCGCTCCAGCTCCTGCACCCGCGCCCGCAGGAACTGCAGCTCCTCTGTGGGGGCGAAGTTCACGAAATCTGGCTCCACCTTCATTCCCTGTGCGGGACGGAGGACACCAAAGCCAGCTCCTTCAGAACAGCCACTTCGATGAGACTAACTGTCCACTCTTGTCTAGGTAAACAAGGTCATGACCTCCGGTAAGTACAAAGGCAGTACGGCCAAAAATCTAAAATTCAATGATCATAATAATAATTTCTCAAAAAAGAAAAAACTATTGCTTGTTGAAATTGCCCATTGTGTAAGTATGAAATAATATAGTTAGAGCATACATTACATGTCATCACCAGCATTATTTATTTCACACAGTCTTTATTTGCTTGTCAAGGGTAGCAATAATTCAAAAAGGCACTGTATCAACCTCTTTCCCATCTTTATCATTAGTGTTAGGACACAGACCAATCCAGGGCAGACCATACTCTGAAGCTCACTGCAATATTTATTGTGCACTGATATCAGATTTTACAACACAATGCTGATTTAAAATATTTAAAATATTTGTCCAACTGCACCTGCTGGTTATACTGTTTAGTGAAGTCTGCAAGATTAAACTTTCAACAACAGGTTGTAATATAAATTTAATAGGTACAACCGGTCGGTACAATTCTATAAACAGGTATTATTGAACTGTTATTCCAAACAAAGAAAGACTGGTTTCGGATGTGCTAGGTCCTTATGTCAAATATTGCTTCACTGCAGTAAATAAAATAGAAATGTCATGTTAATGGAATGTAACACAGTAACCTAGCACATCCTATGATGGTCTACCATACATGCATACATACATATGCAATGTGTGAAGCTTTCATGTATTTTTAATCAGGCCCTTCGAAGAAAGTATCAACACTTTCCTGAGAAAATTCCAATTCCCTGAAGGCTGTTCCCGGCAACATAGACCCTTAAAGAGAACGCTGTAAACAGAGCTGTAATCAATTCAAGAAAGATATGGAGTACAGCAAATTTAATTAAGCTTCAAATGAAAACATTTGTGTAATCTATACTTCCAGCTCCCAAGGTATTTCATTGCTAGTTCATTAAATTGGATCCACTGCCATAGTACCAGCAGGCAGATATTACACCACCTGGAAAATCACAGTAATGAATATTTATAATTTACACCTTGAACTTAAAGGGTATTCATCAAAAAAATCCTTCTTTTTATGAGAAATACAGTATTATACAGTATTCATTTACCTGAAAGAAAAAAAAAGACGTTAAAAAAGCTGACTGTAAAATGATAACAACCCTCAAATATTCCAAGCTTCTTTCACGTGAATCTCGACTCAAATGGCAACGGCTTTGTGTGAACGGTCGGGCAAACAAAGGCGCTGGTTTCTGTGATTTGTTCCAATGAACTGCCAATGCTTTTTCCAGGGGCACAGGGCACATTTCTCAGCTACGGATACCTCTTACAAATCTAATCTCTGAAATACCCAGCTATGAACAGAGCTGTGGGGTGAACACACTGTGTGGTTAGGGTCAGTGCATCATCTTAACTGCCAGCTGCCAGTAGGATCGAACTCTTAGGCACACCGGGGAAACGCCCATATTCTCCAATGCGAAAAAAATGGCTTTGCATATTTTTAATCTCACTTTACGTTGTTTTTGGGGGGCTGTGCAATTTAGCGATATAACTTATAAGAGCAGTGCGAGGGTTGACAGCTGCACTGCTCTCTACGTTCCTAAGGGAGATGCCACAGGTGTCTTTTCTCCAGTCATCCCACAGAATGCGATTCTAAATGAGATGAAATGCCTTTTCGGAAGCAGGTGCGAAGCTGAAGTACCTGCAGCTATTTTCCATGCGAGTCTCCCAGAGCAGACACTGGAAGGATCCATTTTGTTGTTGCTCTCTATCACTTCTAAGATCCTCCCGGCGGATGTACACGCAGAACACTCAGCACTCAGTACTCAAATACTGCATTCCGATTGGTTGACAGCCGTGCATTATTACATTCTGTACAGGCATGGAAATCCAGGTACTTTACCTCATTAGAGTTCTAAATCACTTTGCGAAAACTTTGAACACATTCAGAATAGAAATCCGTAAATATGTTACCATAGCAACAGGTTGATTCACAAAACCAATAGCAATGGTTAAATATGCAGATAAACATTTTATCCAATATGAATATCTTAGATGCAACACATTACATTTAGCTAAGCATGACTGTCAGTGCACAATAACAGTAGCTAAATGCATTGTACCAATTGTTGATGTGTACTTTGTTTTTCACTTTTAACCATCTTTTCTCTTGTCTTATTTTTTTTATAGCTGATAGAGATAGACAACTCCTAGTGCCATTACCATTACCAGAGGAACTATATTTAGCTAACCATATTTAACTTGGCCTTTCAGCCTCACTGCTAGTGCTGAATAATGTAATAAAGTTCTATATATGTAATTACGATATACTGCAGTCTCTAAATGTGCCAATTCTTTACTTTGTTCAGTCAGGTAACTGAAAATGTCTAGGCCTACATCATGTTTCACACACAGTGGACTGGTTTTAAGTAAAACTCTTATCATATGTATTCACATCCATGCAATGAGCATTTTTTTGCACTCTCTTCTGACTTTGACATTGATCATAGACCCTTTGTAGTGTTTTATACCGCTCAGGCACTCGAGAGGGTTTTATGGCCATTCCTTCTGGCAGAACATATCCAGATCAGACTCAGCTTCCGACTTTCTGTCATTCGCTGGGAAATTGCTTTCCTGAGCTCAAACGCGCCTTCACATTTGGATCTGAGGATTTAGGAAGGCCAGCTCAGAATTCAGATTTTTTTTTTTTTTTTTTTGTTCACGTCAACCATTCCTTTCCACAGCTGGCTCAACGGATCGGATCATTGTCCTTTCATAGCGGAGGGAACAGCCTCTGTATCCGGGCCCATGAATCAGCCTGTCTGTCTCTCTCTGGTCTCACTCTCACTCACTATCTCAGTGGGGATAAGGGCCCCATGGCCAGATGTTAATACGTGGTGCAGTGGTTCGCACTGTTGGCTTTCGATGGGATTTCTACGTATGGGATACAAGCAGTAGAGAGATAAGCAAAACAAAATGTTCCATAAAATGCAAACATGAATCTCAAGCACTGCGTGAAAAATCCCAGTACTCTCACAAGTCAAGCGCTTTTACGGTTTTGAAGGACCCGTGGGGACTGGCACGTGTACCAGGTTTGTCTAGCTCAGCCATGAACACAGTCACTGTCAGTCAGTCATGAACACAGAGTCACACAAATGACTCCGGTTTTTGAGATACTGAATCATGATGACAGCAGACCTCTCGGATAGACAAGAGGACTCCAACTGTTCAGCCCTTCATTTACAGTGCCTGTCAAGCATTTGCATCATCCATTCAACTGCTTCTTCTCAAACTCATCAAGGGAAAGAATACATTTGAAGGCCACATCATTTGGAAATAGTTCTAATCTGAAATATCACAATTTCAGCAACCAATTTTTGCTGAACTTCATCTTAAATGATCACCTGTGAAGCTTAATGAGTAAGATTAATGAGAAAGATAACACAATGTGATTTTAAAATATTTTTTTCATCAAATTTGCGGATTTGTTATATTCAAGCTCAGCAATTTACTCAAGAAAAATTATATGTTCATTACACATCTAAAAGTTCATTAAAATTTTTTAGTGGTTTGATTAATTAACAGTAGTGTAATACTATTAAAAGTATATTTATGAGGAAACACCATGCCTACTGTGAAAATAGAAGTTCTAATTTTACACCTAAGAAATGTATTATTCCTCTAATGCTGGAAGGAAAATGTCACTGCAGCTTTAATGAATATAAGGTTAATTACGTTTCATTATCCTTTAAGTTAGCATTTTGTTTATTTTTGAAAACAATCATCCTTTCCTGGAAATAAATCTCTGAATTTACAGTTACTCCTTAAAGGGACGGGGAGGGAGAAAAGGGGGCAAATATTATAATCTGTCATCTTACTCATTAATATGCAAATTGAATCGTGCTTAGTCAATCATTTTACCATGCAGGTTGGGTTGTAATATGCCACATCATATTTGAAGAGATGCAGAAAACATTACATTGATGCATTTTCAATTTGAATATTAATGAAGTTTACCTCATTTACCGCTCACAGGATTTTAACACATCTGTGCATTTAATAGTGTACACAACAAACAATCCCACAAAGCACTGCTCCAGACAGGGCAGGCCCAAGTTCCAGGGCAAACGATTTTCACTTAGTGCCCAGCCTCTCTTGGTAGTCCTTTGAAGTGAAAACTAACTTTAAATGCACTACATTAATTAAAATTCATGTAATTAATTGTTTTTGCCTTTAAAATACCTGGCCCAAGGCCACGCCTAATACACTTGCCAATCTTTGTTTTAATAATGTCAATAACTTATTTTTAATTTGCACTTGTACAGCCTTACCTCAACAGCAAACCCCTCATAGCCACACCAGTGTAACTATAAAATGTATAACACTATAAAATATAAGACATACATTTCTAAACATGCTACAGACACAATCATGGTGTAATACACCACATCTTACATTCCAAAACTGGAATAGTGTTGTAAAATGTGAATATTAAAACAAGAATTTATTATGCCATCTACACGACTGTGGAATTGGTATGCATTGCAGGACCTAAAATTGACTGATGGGTGCAAGAAACTAAACATTCGGTAGACATTCTTTAGGATTCTAGGGAAGATACAAAACTTCTCCCCTCTCCTTTCTGTTTTCCCTTAACAATTTTTAATTACTCATTATTCCAATGTCCTTTCATTTTTAATTTTGCCCAAAATAATGAATAGTGCAACCTGTGGTACTATTCCTATAATGTTACTAAAGTAAATAAGCACTACTGGAATGCAAAACTGGACATTTCTATTCATTGTGAATCAATCAGGATGCATGTTACACATGATTGCGCCATCTAACCTGAACCTTTTCTTCTGTTCAAGGTCTCTTTCTCACTTTTGTGTAGACCTCTGCCAGATCACAGTCAATAGGGACTTAATATATATATTTATTTTAGCCCAGACAGTGCATATGAAAATCCACAAGTGAATGTCTCTGTGAAATGGCAGGCAGTGCCTTGGTTGACGTATTATGCACCTTTTGGAATTACCCTGCATTGATTGGATTTCTAAAGCTCTGGACCTAAATTGGCCTTTTCTCAGCATGACTTGTAAGGTTGAGCTGATTATTTTTCATCACAGACATTTACAGAAAATTTATAATAAAGGTTTTTTCCATCTGCTGAAAAGCTGAGAGAAACTCAAGGACTGAACTTTCTGGTCTACTCTCAATCTCTAGCGGCTTTTGGCACAATATCTAATTTAAGCCTATAGATATGACACTCCTTGATTTTATTTGACTGTCTTTGAAAACACTTGCCATTAATTAAATAACTGGCATAGATTTAAGTACTTGGTCACAACAAGTATGTTCAACATAAATGTCATGACATGATGAAGACAGCACAATGGCACTTTCAAATAATAAATTGTACATTTCTAAATTCATCCAATTTTATCAGCAAAATAAATCTCATTCAGAATATATCCTGACTATACTGAATTATTCTGAATAATGCAGACACACTGTTGCTCGTTTTATTTTCTTATTTGTTTTATTGCACTATTACCTATGGTCCAAGGGAGGGTCAGTTTATGGACTTTGAAATAAAGATGCATGGTTATGGGTCCATAACTGTAAAGAACATCAATTGCTCCAGTGTTTTTTTTATGAACTGAACTCAACTGCACAAAATACAAACCACACATCTGAATCTGCAAGATGTCCTGTAAATATATTTTTCTAACCACGAAGAAGCATACATCAAGATGTAAATGCCCCGCGTCAAGATTGGAAAAAACAAAAACTAATTTTGTTCATTTGAACACGCCCCCACTGCACGAGCACCTGCATAATTTCCATTCACGTCCACTTGAAGTCAGCAAGCAAACGTTGGCAAACAAACTAAGATGCATCATCTGATTAAATGGTTAGGGGTACATTAAGAAAGTTATTTGCCCCGTACGCGATTGCTTTAGATGGTGAGTCTACAGACCTAAATCTAGCTTGCTAGCTGGTTGGCTAGTTGTCTTAGTGTTTCCATTAGCAAATAGTCAGCTGACTAACGTTAGATGAATCCAACTTATTCTTAGGCATAGTGCATGTTATGGACGAATACGACAGTGTCTATGTAACTAGCTATCTTGCTAAAAGCTAATAATGAAATGCAAACCTGAGCATAATCTGTCGGGAAATACAAATCGCTTACTCTATTTGCAGTTGCACTCCTCTTTTGTCCTATGCACTCATTGTCCCTTCGATCTGCTTCGGGTTTTGTTGGTTGTGTCTCTGGGATTTCCAGCATGTTGTCAAAGTAAGTTGCAACCTGACTCAGTTAAGACCGCAATATATATTTCTTTAATGGCGCGCTAAATTAATATGACACTGGCCTTTCTGACAACAATGATCCTTCCATCAAAACATTGAAAGCATGCTGCACGGAGTTGCTAAACAATACAATATCCGTCGTTCCGCAAACCGGCTTCCGGTATGACGTAGTTATAAATTACTGTTAAATGTATATTTTACAATCATACATATGTTCTTCTGCTTCTCCGTTACTTTTACAAATGCTAGTACACACATCTCCAATAAAATTCATTGAGCACCGATAGGCGGATGACGTGTTGAAATTGGAAGAAAGGAAGAACTTCATTTCCCAGAACCGCTCACACATAAACATGCCCAGTCAAACACAAGCTGGCTACAATCGTAAAGCAGTGAAGTACTGCTGGATAAATATATGTGCAATGTCACGAAGTTATTTTATAGCTAGAGACAGACGACTGAAATCATCAGCATGATAGGTACGTGACCGTGCGTTGCATTACAATATCCGTGCTATTACCTTTGCATTGGTAATGGAAGTTTCCTCGGAGTTGCTTGTAAGATGAACTGACATTTTGACATTGGATGTTGCTAGCAAACTATGCTAACTAGCACTTCCAATGCATTATTGTGCACTAACGCAAAACATGTCTTGCATCAACTATCATAGTATCAATAGTAGTACGTAGTAACTGTGAGTAGTAGTAATGGTAAACATATAAACCGGAATTGCAACGCTGAAGTATCACTTCTTAAGTAGCAATGTTTGCTACATATTCTGTACACAACAAACCAAAAACATTTCATTATGCCCTCATACGGAGAACAAATATAAGTTACCGCATATCAAATTAGCTGACAAGTCACAAATATGGTTATCCACAACTGGAACTGCACCCGACCATTCTCATCGCAATTAAAGCCACAGTTCTCTATGATGACCTGCATTGTATCGAACAGGGTTTATACAATATATAGTGCATGCATGAAGATTAATATATGTATATGTACATATATATAATGGGTGTGTGTGTGTGTGTGTGGATTCATCAAAGTCCCATCTCATCAACATATTTGCTAAACCGAATGTTATTTTATTGCAGCTTAGTTATCTGTTGGTGCAAAATCTCAGTAACCAAGTACATTTCTCTGACATTGGAAAGCGTTTTCCTTGTCCTCGACATTGAGTAAAAAACAATTATATAGTTTCCTGCCACTTAATGAAAACATTTTTTCTCCCCGCTTCTTCAGCACTGCTGAATATTCCGAAGAGGGTTTATTTTACTTGAGCTTAGAGGCTCTCAGCAATCTCAGTGACATGTGCTGGCTGCATCTGCGTCCATGATTAATTTCCGGACTCGTTTTCTCATTACTCCTGATTAAAATACATTCGCTGTTAGGAAGAGGTTTTCGTGACACGACCATACTTAACCGGATACGAGAATAAAGGCGGATGGAGAATAATGAAAATCATTTGGGACACACCTGTTGCCTTCTATACTCAAAACGAATACTGCAAATGACCTACTGTAAACAAAAATAACATCTAGAGACTATTAATCACTATATCCCCATCACAGCATGAAATCGCATACTATATTATTGGGGGGTTATTTGTCCTTAAAAAATAAAATAATAATAATAATAATAATAAACTGTCAGGGGTGTAACCTCCCTATCCGACCATAACTTATGCCCATGAACTATAATATTAATTGGTTGGTCTCAATACCACACTTTCATATTGGCATAGCATGGAGAGCAACCTACAGTTGCAATCAAAATGATTCAACCTCCATTGCACATTACAAACAAATTACACAAGAACTGTTTAAGTAGTTCAATGAAACATAATATTACAACATATTACAGGGGTTTTTATCCACATTCAACACAAAATGCTACTTTTAATCACTATTGCAGTCTCAAAATTATTCTACCCCCTGTCTCAAGCACACCTGATGCAACTAATCAAAATTACCCAACCCCCTGTTTCAAGCACACCTGGTGCAACTAATTCGTTCAGGTGTGCTTGAGATAAAACGCATAAATACCTGGACTGGCTAGGGGTTTGTTGAGAGTGACGTTTGATTGCATGTTAGAAATATGGCTAAGTCAAAAGAATTGTCCAAAAAGTTCAGAGAAGAGATCATTGCCTTGTACAAACAAGGAAAAGGATACAAAAAGATAGCAAGAGCACTGAATGTTCCTAGAGATACAGTTGGAAGCATAGTTCACCAGTTTAATGTTAAAGGAACAGTGGCTACACTACCTGGACGTGGCAGAAAGAGGAAGCTATCAACGGCTGCCACCAGATTCCTGTGGAGGCAAGTGGTCAAAAACCCTAGAGTGACTGCAAAACACCTGCAGCAAGATCTTGGTGGCAGCAAGATCTTGGTGGCAGCAGGCACTGAGGTTTCAGTTTGCACAGTAAGGCGCATACTGAACACTGAAGGGCTCCATGCCCGGACTCCAAGACGTACACCACTACTGACCCAAAAGCACAAGAAAAGTCGGCTCCAATATGCTCAAAACCATCTAAATAAGCCACAGAAGTTTTGGAATTCTGTTCTGTGGAGCGATGAAACAAAACTGGGCCTATGGATCAGCGGTATGTCTGGAGGAAGAAGAATGAAGCATATGCTGAAAAGAACACCCTGCCTACAGTGAAGCATGGTGGTGGCTCAGTGATGCTCTGGGGCTGCTTTGCTGCCTCTGGCACTGGAAACTTGCAGCGTGTGGAGGGCACGATGGATTCAGTTCCCTAAGTATCTTAGGGAAAAACCTCATGCTGTCTGTGATGAAGCTGAAGCTCGGGCGTCGTTGGACCTTCCAGCAGGACAATGATCCCAAGCATACCTCAAAGTCCACCAAGGCTTGGTTTCAGAAGAAGAAATGGAAGATTCTAGAGTGGCCGTCACAGTCGCCTGACTTGAACCCCATAGAAAATCTCTGGTGGGATTTGAAGAAGGTGGTTGCCAAACACACCCCCAAGAATATTACTAAACTGGAGGCCATTGCCCATGAGGAATGGGCTAAGATTCCTCAGGAACGCTGTCAGAAGCTGGTGTCTGGCTATGCATCGCGTTTGCAGCAGGTCATAACAGCAAAAGGGTGCTCTACTAAGTACTGAAGATGCTTGTCATGAAGGGGTTGAATAATTTTGAGACCAGTAGTGATTAAAAGTAGCATTTTGTGTTGAATATGGATAAAAACCCTTGTAATATTTTGTAATATTATTGAACTAGTTCATTGAACTACTTAAACAGTTCTTGTGTAATTTGTTTATTGCAAACAGCTGAGAAATTGTATATTTTGCCAATAAACCTAATGTGCAATGGGGGTTGAATAATTTTGTATGCATCGCAGCAGGTCTACATTAAGTGGTGACCCCCAATCTTTCAGACAGTATGGCAGCTGTAGAATTTTTACTGTAGGGTAGGCTGTCTTTGTCACCATTACGAGAAAACAATAATTCTGCATCCTGGATTTTTTTTTGAGCTACAGGTAGACAAGTATTAGTTGCCCAGGTGCATATACTCATAATCACATCAAATAAGTAAATTTTCTGGCAATGCCAAAGTGACTACATCATGCCCATGGCTTTAATAATACAAAGAATTGTAGCTCTATGAAAACCAACTTGCGTTAACTGCAGCATTCGACTGAGTGTGTTGTGGATTGTGTGTCCCAGCTGGGTGTTATGGCAGCCAGGGCTGGGTGATTAAGGCCTCACGCTGACTCCAGCTCTGCCTGCCCGGCTACCGCGAGTGTTGCTCTTGGAGGGAGAGGGAGGTGGGCATACTAAGTGTGTTTATGAAGGGGAATAGAGTGTCGGTTAATGGGCGAGTGCAGCTGGGGGAACGGCATAATCAGCCTGATGAAATGAGATGGACTGAGATGGACTTCCAAGGGAACCATTAAGAAGGATGATGCTCTTTCGTTAACATTGGGTTGTCAGTACGTTGTTGTGCATGTCTTGTTCCGGTCTTGTAAAGCTGTTCATCACTCACCTCTGTGTTCAAACTTCGCAGCGTGATCCATTATGATTTATTGTATGCAAATCATATGCCCTTGCTCTAAATCTGGCAGCCTGTAGCATAGTGGTTAAGGTAAATGACTGGGACACGCAAGGTCAGTGGTTCGAATCCCGGTGTAGCCAGAATAAGATCCGCACAGCCGTTGGGCCCTTGAGCCAGGCCCTTAACCCTGCATTGTACGTCGCTCTGGATAAGAGCGTCTGCCAAATGCCAATAATGTAAAGTAATGTAAATGTATTGTAAATCTGTACTGTTCTCATACTACATGGTGTTAATTGGTATTAGTAATACTATCATCACTTATATTGCTGTTCTACTACTACTGCTGTTACTGCAACATGCACAACAAACGTTCATAATGTTCTACAGCATATTTGTAGGAAAGTAATTGGTGCAAAACATTTTCTGCAGTTGATAATACTGTTATGATGAACAGTTATTTTATGACTGATTCACACCCGTTCTGACCAGGTTCAGTGTGATGCTCCAGTTTAGATAGCAGTGTGAGTGGTTCAGAAGCTGGGGTACAGGGTACTTCAGGTGGGCCCCGGGGAGGCTCCAGTACTTAACCTAAGGTTCTTCAAGCAGTGTGATCTGTAAGTCACCTTGATTACTTGCGTCGGCTACTAATCGGGTTTTCCAGGGGGGCCAGGTCAGGTTGAGGTGGGCTGTTGAGAGAGAGAGAGAGAGAGAGAGAGAGAGAGAGCGCGAGAGAGTGCGAGTCAGAGTGTGTGTCTGTGTGTGAGAGAGAGAGTGTGTCTGAGAGAGAGAGAGAGACGCTATTGTGCTCCTGGGGACAGTATTATTTACTTGCACTGTTTGGAGCCCAAGGAGAGAATAAATTGCTATTGATTTTTGGTACATTGCAGTTAAGTGTCTTTCCTGCCTTTGGAGTGACTGTGAGCTAAGAATAATTTTCTTTAATATTTATCCGCATTCATCTTTGCTTTCGTTTTTTGAATTCTCTGTGAATTGGAGTTTTTTGGTTTGATCCCTGCCTGACATGTTTCTGCAAATGTCAATATTTTCTACTTGAGCCAGAGCTAGACTGTAAAAAGTAGGCCCAGAAGTAGGAGTGTTTGCCCGAGGCTGCAGGAGGGGTTCCGTATAGGGCCAGCGGGTGGAGGAGGGTTGACTATAGGGTCTGAGGGTGGAGGAGGATTGAGTTCAGGGTCTGAGGGTGGAGGAGGGTTGAGTTCAGGGTCTGAGGGTGGAGGAGGGTTGAGTATATATATATATATATATATATATATATATATATATATATATATATATACTTACCGGAAATCCAAGGCTGATTAAACAGAGTGAAATTAAGCGCAGTGAAATCCCGGAGGACTGGGATATCCCATGGGGCTCTGCGTTCTCCTTGTCCATGTGGGTTTTTCTCCGGTCGTGCTCACTGCGTCACTTTGCACCTCCGCGGTGCCACCATGAAATGTGGCGAGATGTTGGGGAGAAAAACGGTCTTGGCGAGATCCGGCTTAATGATGATGACGGGTCTGCTAATTGTTTCTCTGCACACTCTCCACGTGTCGCTGAAGGAGGCTCCTCGGTAATTGAATCTGCTTCTACAGTGATGGGGCTGCACAGAGGTTATAGCTCTCCTTCCACTCTCCATTAGAACCATAAAATTAAAATTCTCAGCAGTATGTGACCATTTAGTCAGATACTGTTGGCTCTTTATTAAATATGATACTGTAATTAAAGCAGCACTGCATTCTCGGCACCCCGGCTACGCCGTAAAGTGGACGTGGGTGGGTGGGGAAGGAAAGGGGAGGGGAGGGGAGGGGGGGGGGGGGGGGGGTCCTGTTTTATGTTCTCCAGTGATGGAGAACTTAAGTGCATTACATTGGCCCTTATTCAGGATTCAATTTAAAGATTGAATATCTCGGAATTCAATCTATAAATGAATTGGAGTGCTTTCAGATCAATGCGCATTCATTCCTTACCCATTCCTTTAAATTTTTCTTCGCAAAACAAAACTATATTTTAGTATTGGAGCCGAGCTGACAAGAAAATGAGATATTTAGGCCCATATCTTATTTTTAAATGACAGGATGAGAGCCGTGAGCTTGCTTTCTTGTATCTATCTGTTCTAGGGAAGTCTTATCTAGCCATGCATGTGTCATCTGTGCAGATTTCTTGCCTTATGTCAGTGAAGGATTTCAGAATGAGGTTCACCCTCATTTAAACAGTGTGCAGTGATCCCACGGGAGTCTGATCCTTCAAATTCATCTGTGAACAGCAGTCAATCTGTCCACAAAACCCTTTTATAATTCTTCAACATACGCCGCAATTTTGCCATGAACGCCTATCGTGACAAAGAGACTTTAAACGGTAAAATTTCATTTCACTTTCCATTTCAAAACACCAGTGACCGAATAATGACCTCAATTGATGAGCAAATTTTTTTTTACATTTTTTAAATAGCGGTTTGAACTTTTTGATGGGATTTTCCTTTTGTAGTGGCTCAGGTCACCTCTCGCGCAGCTGTTCCATTAACGCGACCAACCGGATGCTCCCCCTCTCCTCTTCTGCCTCTCATTAAGCACGGATACGTCAGAAATACCATTGAAAGTGCGCTGAGATCCGCGCGGCGGAATGGAGAGAATGGCGTTCGGTAGAACGGAGCGAGAGAGGCTTTTGTGCGGCTCCGAAGGCCGTTCGGTGCGCCCGCTTCCTGGAGAAACGTGAGCTTGCGTGGCGAGGTCAGAGGGCGTCAGCACTACGGCTGCGCTCTTATTCTGGAATCCAGTCCCCCGCCGACATGATGCTCATTCAGCGTGGTCACCAATCCATCTGTTGAGCTCCCATTGAAATCAGCACTTTCGTTCCTTTCCCTTCCTGGATCACCTCAATTAGTTATGTTATTATTCATCTAATTATTACCGATTATCAACTGTTCCTTCACACAAAAGAACTCCTGGTCCATGTTCTGTATCTTCAGGAGAAAATATATTTTGGGTAATGTTATCTTGTTTTATTTTTACATGTGAAGTGTTTTTAGTGCAGTCTTTTAATTGACAGATGTGCTATTATTTTTTGGTGCTATTCGTTTTGGCATTACAGTCATACTGTAGTAATTCATAAAGTTTTATTCATAATGTTTCTTAATATTTCTCAGTAAAATGCCAAATTGGACACAATATAAAGAAAATATTTGTGCTGAAACAGTGCACCGCTGCCAGGGTTGGTGATGAAAGGTTTTAACAGAAGCAATAATGTATAGCCTAGATTTTAAAAGCTCTTTCTGAGATCCACAGACTAGTGCTAGCAAACTGAGCTGCTTGTGTTGTTACTCTTCTGCAGCTGATATTTATATTATGTACTGTAGCCCAGAATGTTTCTTCTGCCCTTAATTTATTTTATATTATCCCAGTTTTCAGCTGTTTCACTTTTTACTTTATACTACTGTGAGAATATTGTGTTTCATGCTGTGTTTGCAGTTTTGTTACATTATGGTAATTAAAAATGCTTACTGAAACATTTCTTGACATTTCAATTCAATGAATGTTCTTATTCAGCCTACTCTCTGAGTGAAAGGCTTATTTTTAAGATGCACGATTGTTCGCACAGTTGAGTCCCTGCTGTATAGTGTGTGGTGCATCTTTGCTGGCTATAAAATAGAAAAGCAGTGACCGTCTTGTTCTTGATTCTGTGCATTATATATGGGCTTGGATCTTAGTGATAGGTTTGTCTTTGGGGGAGACTATGTGGTGCAGTCCATAGGGCGGCCAACTCTCAACCCATATGCCAATCAGACCCCCCCTGTGGTTTCCCATCATGCAACATGAACTACCACTAACCCTCTCTGCTTTCCCCTGAACGCAAAATTAGGGCCATACCGTCCACACACGCACGCACGCACACACACACACATATACACACATATATACAGTACAGTACTATATATAAGTCTTGGGCACCTGTATAACATTCCGTACAGATAAGATTCTTTCAAAAATAATTAAACGTACTATACATTTTACATAACATTTTAGCAATTTGGCAGAACAGTTAAAAACTGAATCAAATCAATATTTTTTTGTGACCACCCTTCAGTGTTAAAACTGCATCACTTCTCTGAGATAGCCAACGCTGTCCTGCAGTTCTATAAGACAGTCTGCAGGGAGGTTGTTCCAAGCATGTTGGAGAACTTGCCACAGTTCTCAGACAGCCTTGATCAAGTTTTTATGTAAAAAGTAGTCAATTGCTTACAGTAATTAATTAAATTAAAAAATGTCTCTGTAAAATAAAATCTTTTGGAAAATGAATATTTGGAAAATCACAAATGTGTTCTTTTATACTAACTCACACAAAAAAAACAACATATATATATAATAAAGTCTCGGATGCCTACGACTTCTGCACAGTACTGTGTGTGTGTGTGTGTGTGTGTGTGTGTGTGTGTGTGTGTATATATGTATATATATATATATACACACAAACACACACACACACACATATGCTCTCACACACAGACACACACACATAAACATTTGTTATTTTGTTAATTAAATGCGGGTATTTGTTTTTTCCCTTCAAATCAAGTTTGGCAAGTTAATGTTTGCAATTTCTGAACTTGTCAAACTGTGCTTGTAGTGAAACATTTGCATTCATTTAGTCATAAACAAAGTTAAGGAGAAGTGTGTATTGAATCTAGGCCTTTTTTTTTTACTTAACACGCACGGTCATAAATTAGCATTGTGTTATGCTACTTTGCCTTTGCCACTGTGTTCTGCAAATATTTGTGTTTAATAACTACAGTAGTATCTATTTGCATGCGCTGCATGGCATATGGGTTACTATAGAAACAGGAGTTTGTTTCTCCCACTGTCAGTCGAGTTTTCCATCACGCATTCTGTTAATGCAGTCATTTGTTGATTTGCCCCAAACGCTTTATGATTGGTCTAATTAATTAACAAATGAATCACGGCATTATCAGAACCAGTTACCTTCTTACTTATTCAGCAAGAGTGGCCTCCCCGGGGTAGTGGCTTTCAGCTGAAGTCTGGGCTAAAAACAGCAGACACTAGGGTCTTTGTGTAGCCTTGGGCCATCTTTTATTAATGTTGCCAACAAAATTTTAAGATGTTAAACACTGCCACTGGTTCATGTGCGTATTAAATACATTGGCATAATGGAAGGATATTACTAACTGCGCAAGTGGTAAACTGCGCAATGATTATTATTAATAATGAGATAGGCAGGTGTGCCTGCATACCCACAACACAAATAATTTTATTTACAATATATTAACTCAAATATATTAACTAAAGAAACCAGTTTCTTAGAATGAGAGGCGTTATTATTTTTAACTTCAGAAGATATAGTCCATGAATATATTTAGCCAAATTTAATATTATTGAAAGTACATTTTACATACATTACATATATATCATACTGTAAAAACATATGATATAATACAAAATAATTACCCAGAATTGTACCTGCATTTATCATACAGTATATACATACTGTACACAAGGTATATTGTAAGTAATATATGTATTACTTAAGTATAAAATCGCCAGTTCCTGTTTGTATCTCATACATTTCATATTCTCTAAATAAAAGTTTTATCGACCTTCTCATTATCTTCTCTGTACATTTTGTACGATACATTTGAGAATACTTGTGTGTTTTTGTTGTGGGTATGGATTTACAATACTTAATGTAACTCCCAACACTCTCATTTAGTTCTTTCTTTTTTTATTTGACAGTAAAAGTGCAGTACTTAAGTGGAAATCCAGAACTAAGTCCACTGTTTCTCAACGGCTTTATATGAGAGAGAATCTAAAGCTTCTTTCAAAGAGAAAATTAGAGTATATTTGGCAACCTAGGCCCCTGTCTTAATGTTGTCCATCTCAAGCATGCATGAAGAGGAGTAAAAAACAAATGGATTCTCATTTCAATTTATACATACTATACATAGCTGGACATACTGATCAGAATAGCATCACAAATGTCGGTAACCCTTTATTTTTCAGCCCATTAATTACCTCATATTTACTGGGTAAATACCAGATACTTATTATTAGATGCTATGAAACAGGCTGTAAAATGTATTTTCATAATATTGAACAAGTTTGTTTTATGGTACTTACTGACTTTCATTGTTTCATAGGCCTACTTACTACTTACCACTTACCACTGGACTTAAAATGTTCACCTAATAATTACACAGTTAGCTGTATTTGCCCAGTAAATATCAGGTAAGTAAAGGGCTGTTTTACACGAGGAGGCCTGTTTCTCTCATTTTAAAGAACAGCGCAAAGTTAGCTCGGAAACAGAACAATTCACAGCCATTAACCCAAGAGTATTGGGTCAGTTTAGTGTTTAAGTATGAGTCGCGTTCAACGACGCATGGTTTCCACAGGATCCCGTTGATAAAGCGCGGAGTTTATGCAGTCTGAAGTGGGTCTAATCTAGGGTCCCACTCCTGCGTCAGCTTTCCCTGCCAAGATGAGCGTGACGGAGCTTTGCGGCTTCGGTTTTGGCCGCGCATTCATATTCTGTATCTGTTTGAGCGCTTTATCTGCGTTTCAGGATCTTTTTATTCATACTTTTGTTTATTGGGTCCCCGCAGAGGCGGAAGAATAAGCGGAGACCTTGAGAAGTCCGAGCAGCGGCGTTCCGGCAGGAAGGAAATTGGCACGTCAATCACAAGTTTCATATCTCCGAGCAAACTGTCACGAGAGAGAGAGAGAGTGTGAAGGAGAGAGGGAGCGACTGAAAGAGCAGTGAAAAAGAGCGAGAGAAAACGAGAGAACGAAAGGGACAGATATATAGATAAAGCTGACTAAGAGGTTTCGCCTAATTGCCTCGGGAAATATTAGCGCCCTCTCGGAAATCCGAGAAGTTAATGACGGCATTACTGTCAATCAGTAGGAATTTGCGTGAGGTAAATATATCGCATTGAGAAGAGGCTCAGGGTGTATATTCCAGCCGAACCTCAAATCGATACAGACCACACGCTTCAATATTCCACCCTCCAAAGAGAATAACTGAGTGGCTCATTGAGTGTAACACCATACATATGTACATGCGTATGTGCATGTTTGTGTGTGTGTGTTTGTGTGTGTGTGTGTGTGTGTGTGTGTGTGTGTGTGAGAGAGTGCATGTGTTTGTGAGGAATTGTGTGTATGTTTGTATGTGTGTGTGTGTGTGTGTTTGTGTGTGTGTGTGTGCATGTGTTTGTGTGTGTGTGTGTGTGTGTGTGTGTGTGCATGTGTTTGTGAGGAAATGTGTGTGTGTGTATGTTTGTACGTGTGTCTGTGTATGTCTGTGTGCGATATGCGTGTATGCATGTCTGTATTGGATGTGTATGTTTGTATTTCTCTGTGTATTTGTGTATGTATGTCCATGTGTGATGTGTGCGTGTATGTGTGATGTATGTGTGTATTCCTCTGTGCGATGTACATGTATGTCTGTGCGTGATGTGTGTGTTTGTGAGTATGTCTATGCATATGTGTGTATGTATGTGTATTTGTGCACGTATATGTACTGTATATGTGTGTGTCTGTTAGACTGACAGTCTAGCTCTACACCAGTCTTTCTCCCCTCAGGGCTGCGATACTGTTCTGAGAGCAGCACTCTGTGATCCATTTTCATTGAATTAATGTTTTATTGTTCAGGAAGTGATTAGGCCGGGATAATTTTATGGTTCAGTTGAGCCGGCAAATGGAGCCACCTGAAAACCATAATGCGCTTTTACCCGACGTCGCGGTTTATAATTAAAACTCGGAAAACAAATTCCGTCTGAAATTAGAATTCGATGCGATGGCTCCCGCCGCCGGCGCTAAAGGTAGGAACAAGGTGACTGCTGAGCCGGTGTGCCTGGAGGAAGACGGAGTGATGAACCGCAGGTACTGAGGGCTCGGGGTGGAAGACAGGGGTGCGGAGGGGAGAGCTACAGCCTCCAGGACAGAGAGAGAGCGCTGCTGTGGTTTTCATCCCCGTGGCCCTCACATTAACCGTTCGTTTTTTTTGTGCCGTGGCCTGTCAGGAACACTGCTGTCAAGCGATGCATCTAAAATGGACTCCGGCGGTCCGGTCTTATCCCTCGTGGATTCTCTCTCTTTCAGTCTAACCTGCTGGGTGCGACTGTGGGGTTCGTAGGCTGTAAGCGGTTCAGTGATGTGATCTAATCAGTACTGTACTGCCCTAAACGCAAACATCGTATTAATCGGATGGATCTTATCAACATTATTACTGGCCTAAGCACAAATGTCTTAACACTAATACTGGCCTAAACACAAACATCTTATCTAAAGTCATACTGCCCTGAACACAAACATTTTATCAAAAGTCATACTAGCCTAAACACAAACATCTTATCAACAGTCATACTGACAAAAACACAAATGTCTTAACAGTCATACTGGGCGAAACACAAACATCTTATCAGCAGTCATACTGACAAAAACACAAATGTCTTAACAGTCATACTGGGCGAAACACAAACATCTTATCAGCAGTCATACTGGCGTAAACACACGGAGCAGTGAGTGCTCCTGGCCCTGTGCCCCCCTTGCCCCCCTCTCTCAGAAACTCCCGTTAACAAACTGGCAGGTAGCACACCGCCATACGAACACGTGTTGCCCACCCCTCCATCCCCCCACCGACAAGGTGCAGGCGACACCAGACGCGGCCTAATCGTCAATTACCCCCATAATTGCCCCTCTGTCTCAACTCCAGTTCTCTCAGAGATGGAGCTGTAAGAGGCAGCTGGCGTGGATGCCTGGTGGGGGGGGGGGGGTTGGGGTATGGGTGAGGGGGGGGGACACACAAAATGGCACCCCCTCCCCTGCCGTCGCTCTCCCTGGCAGTGAGTAATAAGCCATCAGCACAGCGGACACAGGCTTTTCCTCAAAGGGCAGCGCGCTGGGCTTACGGGCCGTCGCCGGCCGCCCCTCCGGCGTTATCTCGGCGAGGTGAATTTGTATTCAGGCGGGAGAAGCGGGGCGGCGTGCGGCATTAGCCGTATTATGTCTCTGTTTAGAGTCTGCCGGGCGGCGCGTCCGGACGTGTAAACGCGCCGCGGCCCTATTTGTCAGCGGGGCGGCGTCGGACGCGGCGCTGAGGCGGCGGGAGATTACGGAGCGGTAATGGAGGGCCGCTGTCTGCCGGGGTCACGCTCGCCGCGCGAAACCGCTCGTGTAATACTGTCGCTCTTTCAGCGACTCGACGGATAGGCCCGTATCTGCGTCTGATACCGCCGCCGAGAGCGTAGGCTATCGCCGTCCCTCGCTGTAGTGCTGTCTAACGGGGATATTTTATGGAGGAGTCATTTTTCTCCTTTGTTAAGAGAGAGATTTTGCTCTTGTTTTGGGGATTGGTGGGGGGGGGGATCTGATTCTGTGGACAGAGATAGGATGAAGTGAAACGGTTTTACGGGTTGTGGGAGGGTGCAGCCAATCCTAGTGCGGGTTGCATTCGCGCCTCGTTTCTCAGGATCTTGGCGAATATAAGACAGACTTGCCTCCATATTCTCACGCCAGTGTGACGGGAGTGTTTGCGCGGGCCGCGGACGTGGGGGCGGGGTTACAGCGACGCGCGTGTGGGCTCCATGTTGACAGTCACCTGATTAATAAGAATGGACGGCTGGAGGAAATATATTCCCGCTTTTTCCCGCTCTCACCGCGGGCTGATAAATAGTGCGGTCCGGCATCGATTCCGCCATCGATCTGGAAGATAATCCTCTCCGTGACCCGGGCCTGCAGCGGCCGCGGTCCGGCCGGGATGAATGGAGGGATCGGGCGTGTCTTCAATACTGTCCAATAGCGCACGAGCCCATTGGCCCGTCTGTCCCAGAGCCAATGCGCCGCCAGCATCTTCAACTCGCAGAGTAAAAGCCAGGCAGCAGCGAAAAAAGGAGAAAAAGTAAGAAAGAAGAGAAAAGAATTGGGTTTTCTCTTAATTGCCCGAACCGAGCTGTTAAATCGAAGGATCAATCTTGTTTATTGTTAAGTGCAGGGGGAATTAGGGCTGTGGAACCGGCGGTAATTTAAGGTGGTTTTGCCAGCACTGTTTTGGCGGTTTATTGCTAATCGATGCGCCGCGGATCATGCCGGATGCTCAGCTCTCTGGGACGGACGCGCGGTGCGTGTTCTCCGCTGAATGCAGAATGTTCCGGAGATGCCACAGCTGCTGCGGGCCGCCCCGAGGTTCACAGTTAGCGGGATGGTTAGAGTGGCGGTATGGTAGACAGTTAGCGGGATGGTTAGAGTGGCGGTATGGTACACAGTTAGCAGGATGGTTAGAGTGGCGGTATGGTAGACAGTTAGCGGGATGGTTAGAGTGGCGGTATGGTAGACAGTTAGCGGGATGGTTAGAGTGGCGGTATGGTAGACAGTTAGCAGGATGGTTCACAGTTAGCGGGATGGTTAGAGTGGCGGTATGGTAGACAGTTAGCGGGATGGTACACAGTTAGCAGGATGGTTCACACTTAGCGGGATGGTTAGAGTGGCGGTATGGTACACAGTTAGCAGGATGGTTAGAGTGGCGGTATGGTAGACAGTTAGCGGGATGGTTAGAGTGGCGGTATGGTAGACAGTTAGCGGGATGGTACACAGTTAGCGGGATGGTTAGAGTGGCGGTATGGTAGACAGTTAGCGGGATGGTACACAGTTAGCAGGATGGTTCACACTTAGCGGGATGGTTAGAGTGGCGGTATGGTACACAGTTAGCAGGATGGTTCACAGTTAGCGGGATGGTTGGAGTGGCGGTATGGTACACAGTTAGCAGGATGGTACACAGTTAGCGGGATGGTTAGAGTGGCAGGATAGTACACAGTTAGCAGGATGGTTAGAATGGCAGGATAGTACACAGTTAGCAGGATGGTTAGAGTGGCAGGATAGTACACAGTTAGCAGGATGGTTAGAGTGGCAGGATAGTACACAGTTAG
This sequence comes from Conger conger, assembly GCF_963514075.1. Lineage (NCBI taxonomy): Eukaryota > Metazoa > Chordata > Actinopteri > Anguilliformes > Congridae > Conger > Conger conger. The sequence goes on along the minus strand of NC_083777.1, from coordinate 21,931,644 downwards.
CGGGATGGTTAGAGTAGAGGGATAGTACACCGTTAGCAGGATGGTTAGAGTTGCCGGATGGTACACAGTTAGTGGGATGTGTTGCTTAGTGGGATGGTTAGAGAGCTGATTGCTTCCCCTCACACAGAGGATGCGGTCTGCCTTCCTCTCTGATCTCACTGACTGGAGTAGCCGTCAATCGCACATTTATTGTGATGAACGAGGCCTTCAGACAGAGACAAATCTCTCCCCCTCCTCTTTTTCTCTTATCCCCCTCCTCCCACTCACTTTATTCTTTCCTGTCGCTCCTCTCCCTCCCTCCCTCTTTTAAAGTTTCCCCCTTTCATTCTGCCTTCCCCATCTCATGTTCCCATGTTGCCTTCCCTTTCTTATGTTTTCATTATTGACCCATTTCAGCCTTTCTTTCTCTTTCTGTGCCTCCCCCCTGCCTATTTGTGTCCTCTTTCTGTCTTCCTTCTCCTCCTTCCTTCCTACGCCCCCCGCTCTCCTCTGCTAAAGAGTCCCCAGACCTCTTCACCACTCATGGTTCAGTCTGAATTAAGCCAATCTGTCTTCATATTCCCCTTTCTGGTGGGGTTCGCATTGATCTGGCAGCCCGCCACTCCACTCAGACAGGAATCATTGGCTGGCCACCGTCCTCTGCCTCCCTAATTTGATTGACAGTACAAGTCTCGTCTCTGCCTCCTCTGTTTTTTCCCCCCTCCTCTTAGCATTGCTGCCATGGGGTTTTATCAGTAAATAACACACATTTCATTATGCGGAGTAGGGGCCCAAACTGGCGGTTAGATTTCCTGTCTTATTAATATCCTAGTTCTCCTCCTCAGTTCAAGTCTGTAGTTACGGAGAGCAGTGCACCCTGGGGAGTTAGTGCAGCCGCAGGAGAATCCCACGGACGGACACACACACACACACACACACACACACACACACACACACACACGCACACACACGCACACACCCGCGCATGTGCATACACAAGTAGTCTGTTCTAGCACACGGACACGTACACATGCGTATAGTATGTGCATACACAAGCAGTCTCTCTCAACCACACACACACACACACACAGAACCCTACAGTACATTATGTTCCATCTGGTGAGCAGATTTGTCGAAGGAAATCCCCCCAAGCTGTCTGATATCTAATTGTAATATTCTATTAAACTGTGTAAACACACGTACAACGGGTGTCTGTATGAAACCCAGACACACAGAAACATGCTTGCATGTCACACAAATGCATTTACACCCACATAATAGATTAGATAGATGATAGACACACACATACACACACACTCGGATGTATAAACGCACCAAGCTCTACGGGGGACACTTCCACGGAGGAGCTGCCTTGTGTCTTCCTGGCTCATGCCTGGGACAGATGGCGCTAAAGTTGTTCGAACCGTGTGCTGCGGTCTCGAAGGGGCAACTTTACACCCTTCAACACAACATTTTTTCCTGAGGAATCCAGCTGTTTAAATAATAGCAAACAAATAGCAATAAAAATATCCAGTACCGTCGAGCGGGATTTTGTTGTCAATGAAAGCGCGGTAATAGGTTGGTGTTTCGGATAGACGCTGCAGTGGGGGGCAGTGGGCAGGGCTGACAGCAGCACTTGGGAACAGAGTGCGCCATTACCATTCAGGGGAGTCCACAGCGCCTCAGCGAACGACCTCTCCGCAGTCACGACTCTGGCCCGCCTCGCTGTTTCAACTCGTAGGGGCTTCCGGAACACGGGGGCGAAAATAGATATTTATCCTTGAAATATTTATTCTCTCCTCCTTCCACTTCAGCCAAATCTTCTAATGTGTCTGGGGTTTGAGGCTGTCAGGAACGCGCTTTCTCGGAAGGGTAATCCAGTCTGGCAGTCTTAAATGATTGCATTCTGTCATTCTTACACCCCCAAACACACCCCCTCCCCCCCCCACTTCTCCCACACCCCACCCCGCCCCGCTTGCTACGGCTCTGGGAATCCGGGCACGTGGAAAATTCCCTCACAAGAACTGTCTGCTCCGGTAATGAGACATGACAAAAGAGGAATGTACTCGTTTGTTATCCACTCGGACGGGATGCAAACAATGAGGGAGGTTATGGAAATGGCGGCGCGGGGGCAAGCTGCGTGTCCGCTCCATGCACGCTCCTTTTTGTAGTGTAGTGCAGACACCTCTTCAGGATTTAGTTTTTAATGCGGCGTGAGGATGTAGTTTGTAATGCTCTGTCAGGATGTAGTTTTTAATGCGGCGTGAGGATGTAGTTTTTAATTCTCCGTCAGGATGTAGTTTTTAATGCGGCGTGAGGATGTAGTTTGTAATGCTCTGTCAGGATGTAGTTTTTAATGCGGCGTGAGGATGTAGTTTTTAATGCGGCGTGAGGATGTCGTTTGTAATGCTCTGTCAGGATGTAGTTTGTAATGCTCTGTCAGGATGTAGTTTTTAATGCGGCGTGAGGATGTAGTTTTTAATGCTCTGTCAGGATGTAGTTTGTAATGCTCTGTCAGGATGTAGTTTTAATGCGGCGTGAGGATGTAGTTTTTAATGCTCTGTCAGGATGTAGTTTTTAATGCGCCGTGAGGATGTAGTTTTTAATGCGCCGTGAGGATGTAGTTTTTAATGCGGCGTGAGGATGTCGTTTTTAATGCTCTGTCAGGATGTGCGCTTGTCCTCCTGGTTAAACGGTGCTGGGAGAGTTTGGGTTCACTCGGCACGGCGAATCGGCCGGCCTTTAGTGCCAGTATCGGGCTTTATGACAGTAGTAAATGACTCACGCTGCACAGTTACACTCAATTACTTGTGGGCTCCCATCCACTTTAATAGACATAATTTGCTAATGGTTTGACATGAACTGAAAAGTGTTATTTTGCGATGGCTTGCACTCGTCCCGGTATTCTCTTCTTAAAAGCCTGTCAGCGCAAACTGCGGGCTGCGGTCCGGTGGGGCGATACGGAATTTGCCTATTCGGCGCCCAGGGAGGGAGGGAGTCCGTCAGCAGGGGTGACCGTGTCTCATCACTCCCTGGCGACCTCTGCTGGTAGGCCGGGGGAGCGCAGTCCGCTTGCTGAAGTTGGATGTGAACGTCTTCTTCTGGTTTAGCATTGCCCAAGCTCAAATTGTGGACCACGTGCATTAAGAATCGGCGGGTTGACAGCAGTGATTCAGAGATCTCATGCCTCTCTGTGCTCTCCTGCATTTAAACTGAAGTTTCAGCGCCGACGATGAATACGACTTGGCATTGTAAATTGAGAGAAAATGGGGGGGGGGGGGAGCATAAATATATAAAAAGCTGTTGATGGAGACGGTCTAAAAGCTTTTAGACATGCTTTAATGGCACATATTTCAGGTGTTTTTAGAGGAACTGCCGTATAATATGAGGTTAGCTTCAGTAACGACCAAGGGATAGGGTTTTGCTTTTAATTAGGTTTTGACTTTTATTTCAGTTTCGGTTCCACTTTCTAATTCGGCTTAATTTTAGTTTCAACGTGTTCCATTTTTTGTTTATTTTAAGTTTTTCAAAACATTGTTTTTTGTTTTAGTTTTGTTTAAATTTTTAGTAGATTTGCATTTCCCATACCCCACAGCCTACAACAACTATGTATTCAACTAATGCTTTATACTCCAAGTACTTCCAAACAATTTCCCTAAAGGTTTTCTCCCAGCAATTTAACATGGTGGCTATTAGAGTGAAAAACAGGAGGTGGGACCAACTTGCAACATCTCCATCCTGTGATGTAATCATGATGAACAGAGGAAGCATCCTTTCTTTAATTTCAGTATCATACTGTACACGGCCTGTGGGGCGGCCTGTAGCGTAGTGGTTAGGGTAAAGGACTGGGACACGCAAGGTCGGAGGTTCTAATCCCAGTGTAGCCACAATAAGATTCACACAGCCGTTGGGCCCTTGACCAAGGCCCTTAACCCTGCATTGCTCCAGGGGAGGATTGTCTCCTGCTTAGTCTAATCAACTGTACGTCGCTCTGGATAAGAGCGTCTGCCAAATACCTGTAATGTAATGTAATGTAATGTACACATCTATGAATGACTCAAAACTAAAAATGAGAAACTTTTCTTTTATTGTATATCAGTCTGCTCGATTTTGGTTTTCTGGTAATCACACAAGCGCGGTGAAGGACACTTTGCAGACCAACTTTTATGTCATTCGGACGGTATGATAGTGGGCATCAGCAATTAATTTTCTGGCTTTCACTCCTTTACATCTTTTGCATTACGTTACATTTTATTTAACGGATGAATCTATCCAAAGCGACGTACGAAACAGAACTGCAACCATAACAAAGCGCACCTCATTCAATAGCTAGATCAGTGCTGCCTAACCCTGTTCCTGGAGATTTTCACTCCAACCCTAACAAAGCACAGCTCATTCAACAGCCTACATGTTTTCACTCCAACCATGACAAAGGGCATCTCAAGACCTCATTGACCTGCTTATTAGTTGAATCATGTGTGCTGAATTTGAGTTGAATCTTAAGCTGTGGCATTTTGGATTCCACATGCATTTTCTGATATTTTTTTTATTTGTGTTGGGTTTATTTTTCATCTCATCCTTGATTTAAGGGTATGTCTGTTTCTAAATGCTTTTTTGAAAAATCGCCTTTTGTTTGAGAATGCCAGATGCTGAAGAGGTCAGGTGACTCAGTTCCTTCTAAAAGGCTGGACTCTCTCCTTTGTCGTTTATTCACAATCAGTGCTTTTATTTCCACTGGCTACTTAAGCTAAGAGCATGTGCAAATGCATTTTCTGAAAGGGCTGTGCAGCATGGGTTTGTGTGTGTGTGTGTGTGTGTGTGTGTGGAAACATTTGTGTGTGTGTTATTGTGCATGTGTATCTGAGAGTGCGCGTATGGATGTGCATGTTTGTTGTGTGTGTGTGTGTGTGTGTGTGTGTGTGCAAATAGATATGCATGTCTGTTGTGTGTGTGTTTACGCAGTTTATGCATACATGTGCATGTCTTTGCCTGCTAGTGTACATCCATGCGTGCGTGCGTGCGTGTGCGTGTGCGTGTGTGTGAGGGCACACACAGGTTGTGAATGCTTATGGCTGAATGTGTGAAGGTGCACACACAGGCTGTGTGTATGTGTGTGTATGTATGTGTGTGTGTGTGAGGGCACACACAGGTTGTGAATGCTTATGGCTGAGTGTGTGTAGGTGCACACACAGGCTGTGAATGTGTGTGTGTGTGTGTGTGTGTGTGTGTGTGTGTGTGTCACACAGTGCACAGTCACACAGGCTGTGAATGTGTGTGGCTGATTGTGCCAGACGGGTGTGTATTTAGGCTGGCACAGACGCACTTATGTACATAGCTTTGCGGAGTTTAATAGAATATTAAAATATTATTGCGGACAGCTTGGGGGTTTTACTTCTACAGATCTGCCATTTACAGTTTTGGACTTATCTCAGACCCTAGAAGGGTTCTGTAAAGGTTGACTCATTTCAATTAAAATAATAATAAGAAAAGATAGCAGAAAAAGGCTTTTGGGCTTAATCTCGCTCAGTGGGACTCGGTTTGCATTTTATATTTTTAAAGGCCACTTCCTAGTCACCTGCTCTCCCCTGCTCACCCCCTCCTAAATTTACCTTCTCTCTCTCTCCCATTCTCTCTTTCTCTCTCCCTCTCTCCCTCTATCCCTATCTCCCTCTCTCCCCCCCTCTCTCTCTCTTTCTCTATCTCTTACACTCACTCACACACACACACTCACACACTCTCACACTCACACACACACACACTCTCACTCACTCACTCACTCACACACACACACACACACACACACACACACACACACACACTCACTCACTCACTCACTCACTCACTCACTCACTCACTCACTCACACACACGCTCTCTCACTCACTCACACACACGCTCTCTCACTCACTCACACACTCTCACACACACACACTCACTCACTCACACACACACACACACACACACACACACTCACACACACTCACACACACACTCTGACACACACACACTCTCACTCACTCACACACACACACACACACACACTCACACACACACACACACACACACACACACACTCACTCACTCACTCACTCACTCACTCACTCACTCACTCACTCACTCACTCACTCACAGTGTTCGTCAGGTTTAACAGCAGTCAGGGCTTTGCTCTGGAGCTGGAGGCTGGGGCGAGTGTGGCTGAGCTGAAGGAGGCAGTGGGGCGGGAGCAGGGGGTCCAGCCCGAGCAGCTGAGGGTGATCTTCGCCGGCAGAGAGCTACACAGCGACTGCACCCTGCAGGTACGTGCCCCCACACCCCAGACAACCCCACCTGCACCCCCCCTACCCGACTTCACACCCCAGACAACCCCACCTGCAGCCTCCCTACCCCTGACTGCCCGCTCAACCCCACCTGACCCCTGTGATGCAGTTTCATCTGACTATACTGTTCAAATTCAAGCAGATTCTCAGACAAACATTAATTTGGGCGGTAAAAATGAATAAACCACTGGGGAAAATTTGGTCAAATAACGGATGGCCTGTCAGATTTAATTGGGGTGGAGGTTTATTGAAACACGGTGAGAGTGAGGAGAACAGGGTGACAGAAATCTGGCACATGCCATCGCCGTCCCGACCTGCATGGTGTCTTCAAGCCTGTGTTTAGTCGCCTGTGCTTCCTGTGCGATTCTGTCTTTGCCCGACCGCCGTCTGCTTCTGTCCTTCGGCCTGCACTTGTCCGGCAGCGGTCCGCAGGTGCACCCCTGCCCCTGCTCCCCGCTGCCCCCTGCCCCCTGCCCCTGCTCCCCGCTGCCCCCTGCCCCTGCTCCCCGCTGCCCCCTGCCCCCTGCCCCCTGCCCCTGCTCCCTGCTGCCCCCTGCCCCCTGCCCCTGCTCCCCGCTGCCCCCTGCCCCCTGCCTGCTGCCCCCTGCCCCTGCTCCCCGCTCCCCGCTGCCCCCTGCCCCTGCTGCCCCCTGCCCCCTGCCTGCTCCCCGCTGCCCCCTGCCTGCTCCCCGCTGCCCCCTGCCTGCTCCCCGCTGCCCCCTGCCTGCTCCCCGCTGCCCCCTGCCCCCTGCCCCCTGCCCCTGCTCCCTGCTGCCCCCTGCCCCCTGCCCCTGCTCCCCGCTGCCCCCTGCCCCCTGCCTGCTGCCCCCTGCCCCTGCTCCCCGCTCCCCGCTGCCCCCTGCCCCTGCTGCCCCCTGCCCCCTGCCTGCTCCCCGCTGCCCCCTGCCTGCTCCCCGCTGCCCCCTGCCTGCTCCCCGCTGCCCCCTGCCTGCTCCCCGCTGCCCCCTGACCCCTGCCCCCCGCTGCCCCCTGCCCCTGCTCCCCACTGCCCCCTGCCCCCTGCCCCCTGCCCCTGCTCCCCGCTGCCCCCTGCCTGCTCCCCGCTGCCCCCTTCCTGCTCCCCGCTGCCCCCTGCCCCCTGCCTGTCCAGGCTGCCCCCTGCCCCTCCCTGCCCCCCCGTCCCCCGGGCTGCCCCAGCCCTCCAGCTGGGCAGAGGCTGACATTCGTTCTCCTCCGGAGCGGACGGTGTAAACAGAGCCTGGGGATTCTGTGAACTTTACTCCACATCGCTTCATTAATTTTGACCTTCTTAATTATGCATTAAAACAGCCAGGGCTACGAGGACCGGCGCGGGGACACGGGGGTTTCGGAGCTCGCTGAATGAGCGCTCTCCGCCTCCGACCGCCGGTTCCAGCCCTCTCCGCACATTTACTCCAGCTCCCTGCTCAATTTCCCCCTGACAAATTGCCCTGGCGACGGGCGAGGGAAGGGGCGCGGGGCTGTTAGCCGGCTGTTAGCGCGAAGGCTAACGCGGCGCGGGGGAGGTTCGGCGCGACTCGGCACCGACCCCTAGAGGGCGATTGCCGGCACTGCGGCTGACTGGAGCGTAGCCCCCGCCGAGCGCAGGTGACACGACGCCTCTCGGGGGGTCCCCGGAAGGAGAAAGAGCTTGTTTCACGCATCAGAGCTCGGCCCAGGTGCGCCGTGTAGGCCGAACGGATTGAGTCGTTTGGAAGAGGCGGACGACCCGCGCCGGTCCCTCGCCCGCCATGTCGAGGGCAGCCTGCCGTGACGCTCCGCAGGCGGCGAGGCGACCTGCTGCCGCTCGTTACCCGCGCGCCCCGATGCATGCTGGGAGGCCGTGAGAGGACGCCCCCCCCCGCTCAGCCGAACCGACGCGGCGCTGCATACAAAACGACGATAATATTCAGCCCCTTTGTTCCAGAAATAACATCGGACCCTTTCAGCCAAATCATTTAAGCTCAGGGATGGTAGCGAGAGAGAGAGAGAGACATTTTACGTCAGCTGAAGGCGATGTCTGAGAGAAAACGAACATCTCGCTGTGGTTGTGGAGCCGCGTTTCGTTCATGCGGCGGTCGAATTTTTCCGCTCACGCAAATGATGAATCTGTAGGCGAAGTGGGAAATAAAAACAGAACATGAGCGAAGGTTTAAGTGACTCCCTAAGCCTGTGCCTGCGTTTCCTGCAGCTCCTCGACTACACATGACCTGTGTCAGGAAGCAGCTGGGTTTCATTAGCGTCTGAAATCTGTGGGCGGCGGATTAGCGCCAGCACTCCGCTTAACATTCAGGTCTCCAGCTGTTTTTGTTGACTGCGAGCGCGCGCACGGTGGTACCTGCGCTTGTAGGAAACTATTGGGGCAGCTTTCGCTCGCTAATTGGTTTCTGAGGAACTGTCTTTTAAGGTGAATCTATCGGTTTTGGTCAGCGTTTTATTTCGGGCAACGTACTGTAGCATTTTCGATTTCAAGCAGGAATAAAATAAAACGAAATCCTCTTTTCGTGTTCGGTCTTGCCATGCCGTGCGTACTTCAAAACAAGGACGATGTGTTCACAGTTCTTGAAAGAGTGAATAGGTAAACATTTTCGCAATATTTCAGTGAAAACACTTCAGCGAGACGAGCGAAAATCGGAAATGGTTGGCGAGAAAATTGCAGCCAGGTACGACCCACTTTGGCGTGGCGGAGCAGCGTGGGAGCGCGAGAGAGCTAATGTATCATTAGCGCTACATTTAGCGGCACTCCAGCTGTTTGTGTTGAAGCTGCAGAATTCTCGCAGTTTGACGCTGTAATCAGTAAACTCCCATCGTGCCTGTTCCGTTCCACAGTTTACTCGCCGAGTTGTGGATCAAGAACTTTTTTTTTTTCCATTTGGGATTAAATGAAACTCGCTTCCGCTTTGTCCGCCCCCAGACACTCCTTTACTTTCCCTCCTGTTTCCACCGCTGCCCGGCAGACATTTTATAACCTTTCGGGAGACTGTTTGAAAGCTTGCCACCCACACCATGACCCGCATTAACCAGAGGACAGAGATTTGAGCTATTGATGTGCTGACCCCTCTGTAGGGTCTTTAAATGTGTTTTTTTCCCATGCTAATGGATGACGCATGGTATATACTTTGTATTTTAAGTATATATGCATGTATTCAGACATCTCCAGGTGTCAGATGAAAGGAATCATTGAAATATAGGGTATAACAATGCACATTTAAAAAAAAATAAAACTCATAAAATGAGACACTCTAAACCGTTAGGTGGGATGATAAACAGATGTTGGAAACACATGGACTTTAAGCATCTAATTTTGGGCTTCAGGCTAGATTGCGGTGTTAATGTACCATTTTTAAGTTATGATTAATTCATATATTGTCTGTTTTTCAGTTGGCTCCGAGGCTCCAAGCTATGGACACGGATTGTTGTCAGGTTGACTCGATAACCTAAACGGGCTTGTCTACTACGCAAGGTGTACAGAATGTATTATGTAAATGTTGGAAAAAATCAAGAATTTCAGCTGTGGAGGCAATTATGTGAGACATGATGTCGATACTGCGGGAGATGTTCCTATGCTGTGTGGCGGAGGGCCTGGTGGTGTTTAGTCCTGGGAGAGGAGGCCCTCTCGGCCCTGCTGGTGGGTGGAGCTGCTGTACCCACTGTCACTACCCAGCTCTTTTTACAGTGTTCCCCATGGTAACACCAGAGTGTAATAATATAGAGAGGTCCAACCTAGAGGCTAAATTGCTCCGTGCTTAAATCAGTGCTGTTTTTACAATGGGTCCCTATGGGAGAGTTTCTAATGACGAGGTGTTAATCCGTACTTTTTGAGTCCGTGTTGGGTTTGCACGAGTCGTTGGATAGCCTAGATTGTTAGGTACAAAACGGAAGGTGTATTTGGGTGAAATATAGCTTAAGAGAAAAAAGCTATTTATCTTGCAGTTGTTCACCAATGTTTTGAAATTGAATTGAAATTGATTGGCAAGGACTTGCATAACTACACATGTTCATGGCTCTTCCCAGCCTCTCGTGCAACTATGCTAACGCGGAATAGGAGCTCGTAGTTGAGATTTTAATTTCCTTTTTCCTCCTTTCCCATCTTTGGCAAAATGCTGTGAATGGGTGTGATCGTCCTGCAGCACACTGTAGCCCATGAAACAGTGTCAGTCAGTGAGTCATCCTCTTGCAGGAGCCAAAATGGTGGATGTAGGGTATGCTGGACACGGTAACGGCTGCTCCTGAAAGGACAGAGTGAAAGGAGAGCTAAAAGGAAAGGGTGAAGGTGGGAGGCACTCAGGTCTGTGTGGCTGTGGGGGAGAGAGAGAAAGAGTAAGAGTGGCGGAGGGGGGAGAGGGAGAGGGAGCCAGGTAGGTAGGGAGAGGTAGAGGGGGGAGCGAGACAGAGATGGGGAGAGAGAGGGAGGAAACGGGAGAGAGAGAGGAAAAGGGGAGAGAGACAGAGAGAGAGAGAGGAAAAGGGGAGAGAGAGAGGAAAAGGGGAGAGAGAGAGAGAGAGAGAGAAAGGAAAAGGGGAGAGAGAGGAAAAGGGAGAGAGAGAGAGAGGAAAAGGGGAGAGAGAAGTAAAGGGGAGAGAGAGAGAGAGGTTGTGGAGTCGCCTCACGTCTGGATGCCTAAGCGTTGGAGGGCCCTGCTGCCTCACCCTCTCAGACTGGGCCGTGTTTATCAGCCGCAGCCTGAGGACGGTGTGTGCGGTTTGTAGGGAGGAGGAGAGTGGGCGGCGCTCTAATCTGCTCTATTAGTTCTGTTTCCCCGCGGAGCCGCAATCGCCCCACGCCAGGCGGTCCTGCCGGGGCGGGCGAGAGGACGCTCTCTCCAGGAAACTGCAGCGTTAGGGGTGTGACTCATCGGCTCTGCCCCGCGGCCCGCCGCGCTCTGAGCACCGTGTGTGTGTGTGTGCTTTCTCAAGCACGTCTCGCTGTGTCTCAGGTGTGTCTCACAGACTCCCTCTCTCTGTCTCAGGTGTGTCTCGCTGTGTCTCAGGTGTGTCTCACAGACTCCCTCTCTCTGTCTCAGGTGTGTCTCACAGACTCCCTCTCTCTGTCTCAGGTGTGTCTCAGGTGTGTCTCACAGACTCCCTCTCTCTGTCTCAGGTGTGTCTCGCTGTGTCTCAGGTGTGTCTCACAGACTCCCTCTCTCTGTCTCAGGTGTGTCTCACAGACTCCCTCTCTCTGTCTCAGGTGTGTCTCACAGACTCCCTCTCTCTGTCTCAGGTGTGTCTCACAGACTCCCTCTCTCTGTCTCAGGTGTGTCTCCCTGTCTCCCTCTCTCTGTCTCTCTCTGTCTCTCTCTGTCTCTCTCTGTCTCGCTGTGTCTCGCTGTGTCTCGCTGTGTCTCACAGTCTCCCTCTCTCTGTTTCAGGTGTGTCTCACAGACTCCCTCTCTGTCTCAGGTGTGTCTCCCTGTCTCCCTCTCTCTGTCTCAGGTGTGTCTCACAGACTCCCTCTCTCTGTCTCAGGTGTGTCTCCCTGTCTCCCTCTCTCTGTCTCTCTCTGTCTCTCTCTGTCTCTCTCTGTCTCGCTGTGTCTCGCTGTGTCTCGCTGTGTCTCACAGTCTCCCTCTCTCTGTTTCAGGTGTGTCTCACAGACTCCCTCTCTGTCTCAGGTGTGTCTCCCTGTCTCCCTCTCTCTGTCTCAGGTGTGTCTCCCTGTCTCCCTCTCTCTGTCTCAGGTGTGTCTCCCTGTCTCCCTCTCTCTGTTTCAGGTGTGCCTCACTATTTCCCTCTCTCTGTCTCAGGTGTATCTCTCAAATTCTAATTCAAAATGCTTTATTGGCCTGAAATACATGAATACATATTGTCAAAGTATACACACAGGAATACAAACAACATTGTGGTAACAACGATGCAAACAGTGTGTAATAACAATGAATAGGCTATACATATAATACTACTAATAGAAATAATAACAGGAATAAAAAGGTATGTCTCAGGTGTCTCCCTGTCTCAGGTCTGTCACAATCATCAACCAGTTGTTAATCAACCTGTTCATACTCAAATCAGCCCACTTGGCTTTCTGTCATATCACCCCTTTTTGGGATGGGGGGGGTGCTTGTAGAACCTGACTGTAGGTTTGAAGGAGGTTCAGTTTGAACGTCCAGTTCCTTTCCTCACCAATGCGTTGAATAAGGAGCACCTGGGGACTAATTTTGTGGACAGGCTTTTGGAAAAAATAAAAAAATAAATCAGAATTGTGAGGGCTATTTTCTCAACGTATGCTTGCCGTGTCCAGCTTTCCCCGGGGTTCTCGCATATCGATTTTCCTCCCAAAAAACTTGGAATTAATCTCATGCTCCATTTAGATGTCCATGTTAAGTTATGACCTCCATGTAAACACCCCCCCACCACCCCGATCATTTTTCACACTACAGCCACAGGAGGCCTGTAACCGCCTCGCATTTTTGATTCCACCATTTTGTTTTCACTCCGTTTTCTCCCAAATAGATGTGTTCCCCCCCACCACCCCCCGCTCTCCCTGTACATCCGTTTCCTCCGGGGGGAATTAGTCTTTTCGTTTTGGCGTATGTTCCTGGTTTTCGGTCCACCACAGCCACTGCCAAAGCCAACTGAGCGACAACCGTCCCGGCTCATGTTTATTGTTTGTTTTCGTTGCCGTTAACCTTCCGTGCCTAATAATTCGCATTAAGCTATGAGTTATTGATACTTTCTCCCAGTGCTTTCACGGTCGTAATTCAGATTTTACTTCTGTGAAATGGGCAGGAATAAAATCTTCACATCTTAATAGAAAGATGAAATCTGTAGTTTTTCCCTCTGTTTTGAGCTGTAAACCCCCCCCTGCCCCCCCCAGCCATTCATAACCTTATATCTTTTAAACAAACGCGGCGCGTTTTAAAGGGCCACGCCTGCCGTCTTTAACGCGGTTGTAAATAGCGGCATGAATAATTGATGGCTGCCGCGGCTTATTGAAATGCTGCCGCGGTCCGCCTCTTGGTACGGCTCGACTTCATTACCCATGCAGGTCAAATATGTCTGGAGAATACGGACCTGTGGATCGGGCTTTTCAAAGCGCAGACCGTAAGCTTAATGTGCTCTGTGCTTCTCTACGGAGGAATGGGATCGAGACCCCTACCTCTCCCGCCCCCCCCCCCCCCCCCGCCAGGTACCTCTGTGCTCGGATACCAGAAGTCGGGTTAGGGCTCGGTTCACCTGAGGTCAGACCTGTGGACCTTCCGCTATCTTTGAGTTATTTATTTTGTCTAACGGGCATCTTTTGTTGGGCTGGTTTACACATTTATGCCACTGCAGCTTTCGTGCTGCCTCCATTCGGACAACAATCTGTACCTCACTGAAGTGTACACTAGGGTGTTCATGGTTGCTAATCAAGTTGTCTTGACTGTCAATACCCTCAGTTCACTTGCTTTGGTATATATATGTGTGTGTGTGTGTGTGTGTATGTGTGTGTGTGTGTGTGTGTGTGTGTGTGTGTGTATGTGTGTGTGTGTGTGTGTGTGTGTGTGTGTGTGTGTGTGTGTGTATGTGTGTATGTGTGTATGTGTGTGTGTGTGTGTGTGTGTATGTGTATGTGTGTGCTTATACGGTATGCATGTGCTGGTGTATGTGTTTAGTATGTCTGTGCTTGGGTAGGTATGTGTGCATGTGTGTGTATATTTGCGTCTGTGCATACTAGTGCATTGGTGTCTGCGTGTTGTGTGTTTGCCTGTTCTGTGATTGTGGATTAAAGACGTGTTGTGTGTTTCTCTGTTCAGTGGTTGTGGATTAAAGGTGCGTTTGTGTTGTGTGTTTGCCTGTTCTGTGATTGTGGATTAAAGGCGTGTTGTGTGTTTCTCTGTTCTGTGATTGTGGATTAAAGGCGTGTTGTGTGTGTCTCTGTTCAGTGGTTGTGGATTAAAGGTGTGTTGTGTGTTTCTCTGTTCAGTGGTTGTGGATTGAAGGCGTGTTGTGTGTTTCTCTGTTCAGTGGTTGTGGATGAATGGTGTGTTTCTGTGTTTCTCTGTTCAGTGGTTGGGGATTAAAGGTGTGTTGGGAAAAAGCTGTGAAATAACATGGCTGCGGTCGATCACTGATAAGACCCGAGCTTTCAGCAACAGAGTCTGGGAAACGCGAAAGTAACCGCGATGCTATCTCCTCCTCGCTGACAGACGGGCACCACAGAACATTAGCCAACCTGAGCTCCCTCTCCCACAGGAAGGAAGAACGGTTCAGACTGAAGTGACAGCAAATGTCAAAATACAGGAGCTGCATCACGGACAGAGGGATATTGACCTTGATACCTAATGTAGTCTGTTCAGGTGCTGTATTACACTGTGCTGTTCAGGTGCTGTGTTACATAGTCATTTTCCCCCATAACATTTTCTCCCAAATTGCAAGGGGAAATTTTGGCTCTCAAATCTCTCCGCTACCACCCTGATCTATGGTCCTCTGGTGTACCCGTCTGTAACCCAGACGCCACTCGCCGTCAAAAGCCCAGTGTTAAATGAACTCTGACAGAGTTTATATGAGTTAACTCCACAAATTGAGTTATGTTGTAGAGACCATATTGGACTCTATAAGAGTTTATTTAATGCTGGACATGTGTTGTTCTACCCTACAGCTCATGGCCCAACAGAACTATCGGAGAACCACTGGCTGTTTTACACTCCACAGGTCAATCAGTACTACTGGAGAGCCATTGACTAGCCCATGACTATTTTGTGTCCTACAGGTCCCATAGTACTATAGTACTTGTACTAGCGCCAGTCATAGGAAAGGTGTGTCTCAATCCCAGCAACAGGTGTGAACCTGTGAAAGCCCAGAATGTTGGAGTACGTCAACAGTCGGTGACCTGAAGCACGTCAAACTTAAACTGTAGAATGGTTGAGAAGAAACACTCTGGTCAGTTGACTAATATAGGCCCGGCCCTGATCTACAATGTCCACACTAGAGGATTCAAACCCTTCTCACGACTGCAGCCTCAGCCTCGTGGAAGGTTAATATGAACATATAAAGTGTTAATGTAATATCTGACATGAATCAGTGTGTTTACTTGAGGTTTGTGTGGGATATTATTGATCTTATCTCTCATTTGCAGTACCCGCCGCATTAACTGAGCAAGTCAATTTCTCTTTCTCTCCCTTCAAGTCTGGTAGACGGCAGCAGGATGTGAGTCTCTGATTTATTTATCGTCACGACGGAACGCATTGTTGATACGGCTTAAACAGCGAGGGAACTTGTCTCGCGGCATTTTCTAACAGAATCACACGTTCCCCGTGAAGAGGAGATCATTAAAACAGCATCTCCAGCTGCTTGCTGCAGCCGGAAAATGGAGCAAATCAAATTAATTCGGTTTTATTTAGACGTCCTTGGCTCATCCTTCCCCAAGCTCCGAAATCATCCCTCAGCTCGGACAGCCATGCAAACGAACGAGGAGTCTTTTCTTGGCGACGACCTTTCTCTAACAACCTTATCTCTAATGAGGACCTGTTAACCCCGCCGACTTTCCACCGCAAAGTCCTCTTTGTTCTTACGCAGAAAATGTAGCCCCTAAGAAAAAATAGTAGTTTATTAATGGGGCGACATTGGCTCTGGTGGTAAGAGCAGTTGTCTGGCAGTCTGAGGGTTGCCAGTTCGATCCCGCCCTGGGTGTGGAAGACACCCAACCCTCAAATGCTCCTGACGAACTGGTTGGTGCCTTGCATGGCAGCCAATCACCGTTGGTGTGTGAGTGTGGGTATGAATGGGTGAATGACGAGCATCAATTGTACAGTGCTTTGGATAAAGACTATATAGTTATAATATACTCTATAATGCCAACCATTTACCATTTCACTGTAAAATCACTTAAAATAATGATAAAGGTTTGGTCAAGCTAGGACAGGACCTAACTGTGGAAACCCTTAGGGCAGTTACATTCCCCCAGGTTTATTCAGTCTATCATGTCAAATGCCACCATCCACTTTCACACTGTAAGGATTGTTTCCATGGTAATGATCTGTCAGTAGTAGTTCAGGTAATGAGCCCTTATTTCGTGGATCACTGTGGAAATACGGTACATGTATTTGTTACCAGGGTAATGTTTGTGTTACCTTAAAGCAATGTAAACCCAGTATTTTGTTGGTATAACGTTTGGGGGCACAGCTGGTGACGGGCTTGTTGGTGTGTTTTGGGCAGGGGTGTGACCTCCCTGAACGGAGCACGGTCCATGTGGTTCTGCCGCCCGTGGAGTCGGCCCGGGCGCTGGACGTGGTCCTGCAGAACCGGCTGGGCCTGGCGGGGGACAGTCTGACCCGGGTGGACCTCAGCGCCTCCAGACTGCCCACCAGCTCAGAGGGACTGGCTGCGGCCTTGGAGACCAACACGGAAACAGGTGTGTGTGTGTGTGTGTGTGTGTGTGTGTGTGTATAAGACAGTCAAAAACTAAAAATGATATTTTAAAAACGAACTGAAATATACGGATTGAAGTATAATACAACATGAAGGAGTGCTAGCGGTGGAGTTGATGTGTGGGCACCTTTGCCCTTCCTGTTCTGAAGCCTCCTTTGTGCCGTGACTCGGTCCGCACACCTGCTCCCAGGTGAAGCTCCGGCGAAGCCCTGCGTCTGCAGGTCACGGCCCCAGTGTGAGGGCCCATTGTGCTGGTTAAACGTGTCTCTGAACGCTGCCGCCCGGAGTCTCGCCGGGGCGGGCTTCAAAGGCCAAGCTGTCTCCCCACACAATGACACGCCTTTTTAAAAAACGTCCACCCTGTCCTCCACCCGTCCTCCAACCTCACCTCCATCCTCCCCGCCGCCCCACCGCTGCCACTCAGCCCAATCACACAGCCCCCTTTATCTACCCCCCTCCCCCCTCCCCGTCACTGCGTCTTCTCTGCAGCCTTCCCCGGCATTAGCATAATGGAAGCCTTTCACAGAAATGATAAATTAGGCAGAGTTGGGGTTATAAAATCCACTCTGCTGAATTTATTGTGAATTGTGTCAAAGTATCAAGGCGCTTTCGTCCATCCCAGGCTTTTAGCACTAATGAGAATGCTACTACCCCCCCCCACCCCCCACCCCCCCACTCCCTTTTTAGTCCTGCGGCATTATATGTGTGTGTGGGAGGGGTGTGCGTGTGCCTGTGTGTGTGGAGGGAATTTTGTGAGTATGTATGCACATGCGGTTAGTGGCTAAGTACGTGTGTGTGTGTGTGTGTGTGTGTATGTGTATGTATGTATGTATGTATGTATGTGTGTTTGTGTGTAACCGCATCTTCACTTGACTTAATTATCTGTCATGAAGATGTCCCGTTGCCCTGCTGTCTCAAACCCGTCCGCACTAATTGGATCCACTGTCTGGGTCTGTGTGGGTTACCCATCTGTGGAGGCGCAAGTCACGCTTGTCATTGTCCTTGCGCTGTCTGGACTGGGCCCCGGCCAGCTCCCTCCCTCCCTCCCTTTCCGAATTTCACGCCGCCCTGTTTTCAGATCAAGGGTTCTCCAAGACGGGGACGGCCCAGTTCACCCTGACACATACCGTACCTGTGGGACGCCCCGTGTCCTTCGCTCCGTGCCTCTCCGCTCGTTAGCTTGTTTTGTTTACAGTCGTTGGGAAGCTTGTCAGCCGGCCCGCGTGATGTTGTGTGGCACTGTGGTGTCTGTCCCTGTACACGGAAACTGTCATTAATGCTCAGCGTTAATAAGCTCTGTGCGCTGAGAAAGTGATCAACGGCCAGCCCGGCAGTAATGTGTCTGCTCTTGTAATGTCTGTATAGTTCGGTAGGAATTTCTCTGTGCAATTCAGTAGTAATGTCTCTATACAGTTCAGTAGTATTATCTCTGTACAGTTCAGTAGAAATGTCTCTGCTCAGTTCAGTAGTAATATCTGTATAGTTCAGTAGTAATGTTTCTGTACATTTCAGTAGTAATGTCTCTGTACAGTTCAGTAGTAATGTCTCTGTACAGTTCAGTAGTATTATATCTGTATAGTTCAGTGTTGCAGTATGTCCGTATTTGCACCATTAAGAGCTCAGCAGTGAGGGAACTGCAGAAATGAGAACGGCCTTTAAACCCCTGACAAACCCCTGAGAACCCAGCATGCATGAGATAGGGAGACCATCGAGATCAGATGAGCTTTGAGGTCAAAGGTCACACACACCACAGGGCCTGTAGTCAAGCATATAAATAATTTAAAAAATGTATCAACACATTTTATATGTCATTTGGTGCAACCAATAAGAAAACACTGTCAACCATATCATATGACTATACCCACTCTCCCAAAATCGATTGCAGCAATGCATAATGATAAATATTATTGGAAGAAAACAGCAAAATTATTGTCTACTTTTCAAGAAAGATAAATATATATACTTGCTGCTTTCTTATTCATGTTTAAACAATTTTGTTCATGAATAATGCACAGGAAATGTATTATTTCTGAATCAGTTATGTTGAAGAAAGCATATCGGGCTTGCTTTAAGAACCCCTTGCTGTACTGACTGTGTGTGTGTGTGTGTGTGTGTGTGTGTGTGTGTGTGTGTGTGTGTGTGTGTGTGTGTGTGTGTGTGTGTGTGTGTGTGTGTGTGTGTGTGTGTGTGTGTGTGTGTGTGTGTGTGTGTGTGTGTGTGTGTGTGTGTGTGTGTGTGTAGAGTCCAGATCCCACAGTAGCTTCTACATCTTCTGTAAGACGGTGTGCAGAGCAATCCAGCCCGGGAAACTCAGGGTCCGTTGCCAAACCTGCAAGCAAGGGACACTGACACTCAGCCGGGTAAGCACCACTGACACTGAACACTGACACTCAGCCGGGTAAGCACCACTGACACTGAACACTGACACTCTGCTGGGTAAGCACCACTGACACTGACACTCTGCTGGGTAAGCACCACTGACACTGAACACTGACACTCTGCTGGTTAAGCACCACTGACACTGAACACTGACACTGAAACCCATTTAAAGATCACTGACACTGAACACTGACACTAAGCCAGGTAAGCACCACTAAACACTGAACACAGAGACTACGCTGGTAAAGAAACACTCTGAACTCTGACACTTAAAAGGGTAGAGAAAAGGTAAGGCCAAGACCACTGCCACAGACTGAAGAGGTGCTGTCCTTCACAAAGTGCCCTCTTTCACAATGAAAACCGCATGCTTAATTAAGGAGATAAGGGCTGTCCAAACATAACTGTGGCATTTAAGAAAAGGCTATTCAGATTGCTCCGGCTTTGTTTTTAATGTCGCAGTGAAAACAAATGACATTCTTGTGAGGCGGGAAATGGTGTTCAGGGACCCCTGTTAGCTGTCTGTAGCCCCATCGGTAGCTGTCTGTAGGCCCAGTGCTGGCTGTCTGTAGTCCCACTGTGTGAGCCTGTCTCTCTGGAGGTTTGTCTCAGGGGGCCCCTGCTGTATTTTCTGTTACGCGGCACTGTGAAGGTCTATGAGTCGGAAGATTCTGGGACCACAAAACGCCGAATGCAGAGTAGCTAAGCCGGTCTCCCGCCTGCTCTGGCCCCGCGGTGTTTCTGCATTAATGCGGCCGCTCGGTCCTCCAGCGCACCGCCGGCTCCGCGCCCGCGCCGCGCCAGCATTCCGCCGCACGCGATCCCCGCCGGCGCCCGAGGCTTTGGGTCCCAGAGCCCGCGGCGCCCCGACACCAGGCGAGGAGATGTCCCGTCCCCGCCGACGGAGAGCCGCCCGCGCCTGGCCTCCCAGCTGCCACTCAGCCGCTATCTCTCCCCGCATGCTCCGCCACCGCGGGGATCCCGCTGAAACCTGGCGCTCGCCTGCGTGCCCGGAGCGGGGCCTGTCCTGCGCTGTACCGCCCCCCTGAGTCCCTGTGGGGGGGGGGGGGGGGGGGAGGAAATGGGAGTTGCCCCCAGATTATGTGAAGTTTTTGTGATCTTACGGGAGCTGCTGGTGAGATTGCCTGATCCCCTTATCAGTGCAGAATGTGGCCGCGTGTTGTGTGTGTGGGGTGGCAGAGCAGCTGTGTGTGTGTGTGTGTGTTCGTGTGTGTGTTAAGTGTGGTTTGTAGCAGCTATACATTTCCATACATATTCAAACAAACAAACTTGCTCCTACAGTTATGTACATAGTACACCGTTTTTTCTTACATTACCTGTTTTACATGCACAAACACACACGCGCAATCATAGTTGCACACTGTATGCACACAATCACATGCAGTCATACATGCCAAACAGTGACTGCCAATCCAGTGGTCTGCAGAGTAGTGTTCATGACCGCAGATGATGAGGGAGTAACAGTAATGTATCACTGGAGACAGTGGTATATCTCGGCATACCCTGAATGAGTGGGATAAGACGGTTCCTCTCTCCGTATCGATGGCGGCCGCGTACGCGCCCTCGAGCTGAGCTCTGCCGACTCCCCCGGCTCCGCAGTCGGCCGTGTAGCGTCCTGCGCCGTCCGCTAGCGAGCCGGCCCCTTCTGAAGGCGCTCCGCCGGCGTCTGCTGTCACAACACATGTATCCGTGCTGTGGTAACGGACCGCTTTTGCTGCCGTTTTTGCGGTTTCTTTAGCTTTGCCGTGCGAGCAGGTGGTTTTCTGCTTCAGTGCGTCGAGTGATCGCGCCTGGTGCCGCGTTTCGCTTCAGTGCGACGGCATCTGGTAGCCTCGATGCTTTTTCCCCCAATACTCTCCCCCCACCCCCAACCCTCCTCAAGGGCTGCAGCAGGCATGCGAGATCGGGTGCTGTGTCGCTTTATTTGGCGTTTTATTGATTCAGCGCGACATCTAATCGCCCGGGTTTGTCGGAGGGGCCCCTCGGAGTGCAGGAAAGGGGGGGGGGGGCGTCTCTCGGGGGCCCCTCTCCCGCCCCCCCCCCCCCTACGGCCCCGCAAACAGTCGGCCGGGAGACGGAGAGCGTGTTTGTTAAACAGTAATCTAATTAAGGCTTTGGAGATCAAGACGTTGATTCGGAATTGAAAGGAAAGCGAGATCGGAAAAAAACACGAGGAAAAGAGGGAGGAGGAGGAGGAGGAGGAAGGACTAAATTAAGAGCGGGAGGCGGCGGGGTGAATAATTCATGGCGGGGCCCTCGTTAATCATTTACATTCAGGGGACGGCGCGTTTGAAGGGAACAGAATGGCGAGGGCCCGTCTGACCTTTCGGCGCTGTCTCTGAGCAGGTGTCCGCTCCGTGCCCAATCTCCGCCCCTCCTCGAACGCGCGGGATGTGGCCCCCCCCCCCCCGCGGATTAGGGCCCGCCCGCATGGGGGGGGGGGGTGCGTAATGATTTTCTTAACCTTTCGGGGGCTTATTAAGGTGCTGTCAGAATGTTTAAATGCTTATGCTAATCAGGCTGAGCCGCGGTGCGGGGAGAGGGCGGGGCGGCGTGTTCGCGGCGCTGGGGCTCTTAATCACTGCTCAGGTGGGGGGGGCACAGGGGAGGTACAGTTAGTTAGGATAAGTGTTCATTCATGGGGTTTGTGGTGAGAGGTGGTGTAGGGTTGGGGTTAGTGCTGATATGGGGATTAGGCTCACAGTGGGGCAACATGCTGTTCTCTTTCTCTCTCTTTCTTTCTCACTCTCTCATTCTTTGTCTCTATCTCTTTCTCTCTCTCTCTCTCTCTCTCTCTGGCTCATAGACCTGTCCCCTATGTGAGGGTGTGTTGGAAAGCCTTTGTTTTCTTGATCGCTGTAGTAACGGCCCTGTGCTCTGCTCTCTCTCTCTCTCTCTCTCTGCAGGGGCCATCTTGCTGGGATGACGTCCTCGTTCCGGACAGGATCCATGGACTGTGCCAGGCCAGGGGCTGTGACGGCAGAGTGGCGGTAAGAGCTGAGGTCCCCCCAACCCTCACCCTGTCACTCTGAGGTCCCCCCAACCCTCACCCTGTCACTCTGAGGTCCCCCAACCCTCACCCTGTCACTCTGAGGTCCCCCAACCCTCACCCTGTCATCCCCAACCCTCACCCTGTCACTCTGAGATCCCCCAACCCTCACCCTGTCACTCTGAGATCCCCCCACACCCTCACCCTGTCATCCCCAACCCTCACCCTGTCACTCTGAGATCCCCCAACCCTCACCCTGTCACTCTGAGGTCCCCCCAACCCTCACCCTGTCACTCTGAGGTCCCCCACACCCTCACCCTGTCATCCCCAACCCTCACCCTGTCACTCTGAGATCCCCCAACCCTCACCCTGTCACTCTGAGATCCCCCCACACCCTCACCCTGTCATCCCCAACCCTCACCCTGTCACTCTGAGATCCCCCAACCCTCACCCTGTCACTCTGAGATCCCCAACCCTCACCCTGTCACTCTGAGATCCCCCCACACCCTCACCCTGTCATCCCCAACCCTCACCCTGTCACTCTGAGATCCCCCAACCCTCACCCTGTCTCTCTGAGATCCCCCCACACCCTCACCCTGTCATCCCCAACCCTCACCCTGTCACTCTGACATCCCCCAACCCTCACCCTGTCACTCTGAGGTCCCCCCAACCCTCACCCTGTCACCCCCAACCCTCACCCTGTCACTCTGACATCCCCCAACCCTCACTCTGTCACTCTGAGGTCCCCCCAACCCTCACCCTGTCACTCTGAGGTCCCCCCAACCCTCACCCTGTCACTCTGAGGTCCCCCAACCCTCACCCTGTCACTCTGAGATCCCCCCACACCCTCACCCTGTCATCCCCAACCCTCACCCTGTCACTCTGAGATCCCCCAACCCTCACCCTGTCACTCTGAGATCCCCAACCCTCACCCTGTCACTCTGAGATCCCCCCACACCCTCACCCTGTCATCCCCAACCCTCACCCTGTCACTCTGAGATCCCCCAACCCTCACCCTGTCTCTCTGAGATCCCCCACACCCTCACCCTGTCATCCCCAACCCTCACCCTGTCACTCTGACATCCCCCAACCCTCACCCTGTCACTCTGAGGTCCCCCCAACCCTCACCCTGTCACCCCCAACCCTCACCCTGTCACTCTGAGATCCCTCCACCCTCACCCTGTCTCTCTGAGATCCCCCCACACCCTCACCCTGTCATCCCCAACCCTCACCCTGTCACTCTGAGATCCCCAACCCTCACCCTGTCACTCTGAGGTCCCCAACCCTCACCCTGTCACTCTGATATCCCCCCACACCCTCACCCTGTCACTCTGAGATCCCCCCACACCCTCACCCTGTCATCCCCAACCCTCACCCTGTCACTCTGAGATCCCCCAACCCTCACCCTGTCACTCTGAGATCCCCCCACACCCTCATCCTGTCACCTACACCCTCACCCTGTCACTCTGAGGTCCCCAATCCTCACCCTGTCACTCTGACATCCCCCAACCCTCACTCTGTCACTCTGAGGTCCCCCCAACCCTCACCCTGTCACTCTGAGATCCCTCCACCCTCACCCTGTCACTCTGAGATCCCCCAACCCTCACCCTGTCACTCTGAGATCCCTCCACCCTCACCCTGTCACTCTGAGATCCCCCACACCCTCACCCTGTCACTCTGAGGTCCCCAACCCTCACCCTGTCACCCCCAACCCTCACCCTGTCACTCTGAGGTCCCCAACCCTCACCCTGTCACTCTGAGATCCCCAACCCTCACCCTGTCACTCTGAGGTCCCCAACCCTCACCCTGTCACTCTGAGATCCCCCCACACCCTCACCCTGTCACTCTGAGATCCCCCCACACCCTCACCCTGTCATCCCCAACCCTCACCCTGTCACTCTGAGATCCCCCAACCCTCACCCTGTCACTCTGAGATCCCCAACCCTCACCCTGTCACTCTGAGATCCCCCCACACCCTCATCCTGTCACTCTGAGATCCCCCCAACCCTCACCCTGTCACTCTGAGGTCCCCCCAACCTTCACCCTGTCATCCCCAACCCTCACCCTGTCACTCTGACATCCCCCAACCCTCACCCTGTCACTCTGAGGTCCCCCCAACCCTCACCCTGTCACCCCCAACCCTCACCCTGTCACTCTGAGGTCCCCAACCCTCACCCTGTCACTCTGAGATCCCCAACCCTCACCCTGTCACTCTTGAGGTCCCCAACCCTCACCCTGTCACTCTGAGATCCCCCCACACCCTCACCCTGTCACTCTGAGATCCCCCCACACCCTCACCCTGTCATCCCCAACCCTCACCCTGTCACTCTGAGATCCCCCCACACCCTCACCCTGTCATCCCCAACCCTCACCCTGTCACTCTGAGATCCCCCACACCCTCATCCTGTCACTCTGAGATCCCCCCACACCCTCACCCTGTCACTCTGAGATCCCCCCACACCCTCACCCTGTCACTCTGAGATCCCCAACCCTCACCCTGTCACTCTGAGATCCCCCCACACCCTCACCCTGTCACTCTGAGATCCCCCCACACCCTCACCCTGTCACTCTGAGGTCCCCAACCCTCACCCTGTCACTCTGAGATCCCCAACCCTCACCCTGTCACTCTGAGATCCCCCAACCCTCACCCTGTCACCCCCAACCCTCACCCTGTCACTCTGACATCCCCAACCCTCACCCTGTCACTCTGAGATCCCTCCACCCTCACCCTGTC